>NW_015175384.1:35296-59375 GCF_001447785.1 Gekko japonicus | reverse complement strand
AAGGCCTTCCAGGAAGCGGCTCGAGCGCCAGGAAATGTGAGCGCTAGACTGCAATTGGCTAATACAGGAGGAGACGTGGCATCCGGGGCAGACGAAGGTACCCAAAACTCCCCCCCCTCCCCGTCGCTCTGAACATTTGGAGGGTCAGAAATGCTCGAGTGCCACCCAAACTGATGCAGGATTTCATATTCCCACAGACGGCAGACAAGGCAAAAGCTGTGAGTCCTGTACCCCTGCAGACTGTCGGATGAGGGTCACGAGGCAGTGCTCCCACACAAAAAAGGGCCATGAGAATCAGGCCTGAGACGCCGACAGACTCTCAGGCAGACTACGCCAGGGATCCCCAACGTGGTGCCCGCGGGCACCATGGCATCCACCAGCATCTTCCCTGTGCCCACCAATGGTTTTTAGGATGGGGCCAGGGGTCGGGGGGGATTTTGCCCACCGGAGGGTTTTGACTGGACACGAGTTCTGATCAACTGTGTAGACTAAAAGGCATCTTGTTAAATGGAGCTCCTGAAATGTTGAGAATTTATCATTAGAATTCTGCATGACCTCACTCCCTGAGACTTTGTGGTTGTACCCACCACCCCGTGGAAGCTGTTTTGTGGTTGTGCCCCACCCCCCACATCAGAATTCCTAAGGTGCCCACGGACTCAAAAAGGCTGGGGACCCCCGAACTACACAGTGGCAGCCCCTCTGCTGCGCACTCCAGCTGGAGTGGTTTCCAAAGCCTTCGGAATGTTGTGTGAACGGATGAAGTCACCCTGGAGTCAAACCACGGCAGCATCTATACAAGCAGCTGCTCTCCAAGGTCAAGGGCATTGGGGGGTGGTCTCTGAGAAAGGCTAAGATGCCAGGGACTGAAGCTGGAACTTTACCCATGCAAAGCACAGATCTCACCACTGAGTCCCGGCTGCACCCCTAGGGGCCCTTCTGCAGTTTATATGCACCAAAAGGGGTCCCAGTGCCCCAATTCCTGCCCTGGCACAGAGAAAGTGCCAACTCTGTGCAGCCTTCAGGCTAGCTTTCTCAATTCAAGGTGTGCAATTTCTCTTCATTAATTCTGTTTTTGTCCTGACATCTCACCTTCATGACCTTGGTCTCCTGTACACAAGCCCTGCACCCGTGCTACTGCGTCATGGGCTCTTTTGTAACACCGTGACCTTTAGAATAATAATAATAATTTGTGTCCTTCTGCAAAAGCCCAAGTTCACCCTCTGGCAAAATAATCTGGTGACTCCTGATCCAGTTGTGACTAGTACGCTGCAGGTTCCAACAGGCACCATTGCTTACGGGAAGGCTCTGTAGAAGACCAGCCCTTTCTCCTTGGCTGCTGTGACAGCAAAGCAAAAGAGCCAACAGGGTGGGGAATTTGAACTCAGGCCCTTTACATAACTGCCTGCTTTGCTCCCCAAGACACAAGGAACTAGTGCAGTGCTGTAAAGAGATGTACATGAATTGTTGTCGTTGTTGTTCAATCGCACAGTCGAGTCTGATTCTTCGCAACCCCATGGACCACATCATTCCAGGCCCTCCTGTCCTCCAGAGTTTGCTCAATTTCATGTTCGTTGCATCGACGACAC
This sequence comes from Gekko japonicus, assembly GCF_001447785.1. Lineage (NCBI taxonomy): Eukaryota > Metazoa > Chordata > Lepidosauria > Squamata > Gekkonidae > Gekko > Gekko japonicus. Next base: position 57,789 of record NW_015175384.1, on the reverse strand, counting down.
TGTCTAGCTATCTCATCCTTTGCCGTCCCCTTCTTCTGTTACCTTCAATCTTTCCCAGCATCAGGGTCTTCTTCTCCAGTGAGTGCTCCCTTCTCATTGGGTGGCCAAAGTATTTGAGCTTCAGCTTCAGTATCTGACCTTCCAGGGAACAGTCAGGGTTGATTTCTTTGAGGATCAACTGATTTGATTTCCTTGTAGTCCAAGGGACTCTCAAGCGTCTTCTCCAGCACCCTAATTCGAAAGCACCCCACTTAAAAAACAGCTGTTTATCAATTAGTTGCTGCAGATTTTCCAAGTTGTGTGGCCGCGGTCTTGGCATTATAGAACCTGACGTTTCGCCAGTAATGATTATCAAGGTTGTACCTGCTTGGTCAGTAACGTTTATCAAGGTTGTATCGGCTTGGTCAGTAACGTTTATCAAGGTTGTATCGGCTTGGTCACCAGAGGTGAGCAAAAACTTCCTCCAGGCAACCTCAGAGGGAAGGTTTTAAAAAGTTAAGAGGTGTCCCCCCCCACTAGAACTACAAATAACTAATAGAGATAAAAGAGGGAAGGCAAGCGTATAACTTTTTTTACTGACAAGTAATTAGTGGATATAAACTACAGTAAAGGTGGTTTTGTCTAAATTTGAGGAAGAACTTCCCGACGGTGAGATGTGTTTGACACTGAAACAGTCTCTCTCGTGAGGTGGCAGATTCTTCATTGTTGGGGGGGGTTATGCATTGATTGGATACCTACTGGTTGGGGATATTATAGCTGTAGCCCCTGTGTTGGCAGAGATTGGACTAGATGACCATGGAGCTCCCATCCGATTCTTGAGATGAAATTAAAAACCAATACAATAAAACAACTTTGCAAATTTACTGGCAAGGCTCGAGTTTACGTAGACGAGCACCTGCCCACTTCATCTGTTTTACTGTTCAAATGCAATCTGCGTTGCCGCTAGAACGGTACGCTGGCAATAGCTAATCTTTTATATAAAAGGATTGCAAACCAAAAAGAAATTAGATTATGAGGAATAATCCTGATTCCCCAACTGTTCTCTGCATTAAAACCCGTAACACCAAAATACACAAATAGCATCTTGTGCCGCCCCCCCCTTTCCCGCCCCCCCCCCCCCAATGCACCATGCTGGACTTGCACTCGACACTTCACAGTGAAAAGCTAAGCCTCTCAGACCGCAGCAGAGCTGATATGCGGCTGCCTGCAATCTGTGAACGGCAAGGTTAGACCATGCGGCTCACTCTCTGCACGGCTTGTCATTCTCCACTGCCATTCTGGGCCCTGGGGTGGAAATCCGAGCCCAAATACAAGGAGGCGATTTCTCACCAGCCGACATTGAGCGGGGAGGGGAAGTGCAAGTGAAGCCTTTTAGAATTTCGGGAGTGGGGGGAGAAGTTCTCCCTGTCCATTGTCTTGGTGTAGTGGTGTTAAGTGCGCGGACTCTAATCTGGGAGAACCGGGTTTGATTCCCCACTCCTCCACATGAAGCTGCTGGTGTGACCTTGGGTCAGCCACAAGTTCTCTCAGAGCTCTTCTCTCAAGGGCAGTCCTCGAAAGAGCTCTCTCAGCCCCACCTACCGCACAGGACGTCTCTTGAGGGGAGGGGAAGGGATGGGAGTTTGTAAGCCGCTCTGAGACTCCCCTGGGTAGTGAAGGGCGGGGTACAAATCCAATCTCTTCTTCTCTTCTTCTTCTTCACCAGATCCATGGCCTCCCTCAGTTATCTTTTTTTCTACAAGGATTCTGTTGGGAGTGAGCGACTCAGCATGCCTGGACACTGGGGGGGGCCCTACACCACTCTAAGTGTGTGTAGTGTTACCTCCTTGAATGGGATGGCTCTCTTTGTCTTATCCTGGGAGCTGCTTTCTGACTCCTCCTCTCCCTTTGTCCTCTCCCTCTCACTTCATACTTCTAAATAACGAAATATTAAATAATAAATACAATAAATAATAAATAATAATACTTGCATTAAAGTTGTGGGCGAGCAATTTAGCTGCTGCGTAAATTAGTTTGCTCTGGAACTGTCCTTCCTGAGCTATGACAGAAACGTATGAGCCGGAGTCTAAATAACTGTGAGCTGGCTCACATAAGAACATAAGAGACGCCAATGTTGGATCAGGCCAATGGCCCATCCAGTCCAACACTCTGTATCCCACAGTGGCCAGAAATACCAGGGGCCATCAGGAGGTCCAGCAGTGGGGCCAGGACATCAGAAGCCCCCTCCCACTGTTGACCCCCCCCCCAAGCACCAAGAAGACAGAACATCACTTGCCCCAGAGCCCCTATCTATAACCCAGCTTAGAGGGAACACTGGCGGGGACTCAGGCTCAGCTCCTCTTTCTGTGTCTGTCCCCTCGTTGTCCTGCTGGGGGTGTTTCCAGGGGGCCTTTTTTGGCACAAGGGGGTCCCATCCAAATGGAGGGGGCAAAATGCAGCCATTGTGAACCCTCAGCTGAGACGCGGAGTGGGGTGGGGGGAGTCTAAGGAGCAGCAAGAGAAACGAGACGCTACTGGAGTCGGACTGATTTTCTGCTCTCCAATCTCCTCCTCCTCTTCCTCCTCCTTCTCCTCTCCCCCTTCCTTCCTTCCTTCCTTCCTTCCTTCCTTCCTTCCTTCCTTCCTTCCTGACGTGACACTGCATCTAGCCAGTTTGGTGTAGTGAGAGCCAGTTTGGTGTCGTGGTTAAGTGCGCGGATTCTAATCTGGGAGAACCGGGTTTGATTCACCACTCCCCCACTTGCAACTGGCTGGATGACCTTGGGCAAGACAGAGTTCTGATAAGGGCTGTCCTTGATAAAGAGCAATTCCTGTCAAGAGCTCTCTCAGCCCCACCTCCCTCCCAGGGTATCTGTGGTGGGGAGGAGAAGGGAAAGCGGATTGTCAGCCGCTCTGAGACTCCCTTGGGTAGTGAAGGGCGGGGGGGGTATAAATCCAATCTCTTCTCTTCTTCCCTAATAATCTCCAGCATCAAATTTTCCCTTTCCGCTGCTGCCTCAGACTGAGCCGACACCTTCATTGAGCTCTTCACACTCTGAACCTTGATCTACCTTTAACAAATGTTCTTTCTGTTCTTCAGGTTAGCTGCAGAGGGTGTTGACAGCCAAGGTGATAAAATGAAATTGCGATCCCAATTTTTCATCACCCGAACACCCATGTGATGAAAACACGTCCAAGTAAGGGCTGCAAATAGGTCTGTACAAGTTACCAATTCACAAAGATTTCCCTGAGCCTTTATCCAAAGCGACGTTAACTGTTTATGGTCTAAAGGGATTAAAAAAACCCAGAACCAGTTTTTGCAGAACAGCTAGACTTGAGTCCACCAGCACCTTAGAGACCTTGAAAGCTCACACACACCCCAAAAAGAAAACCTTGTTGGTCTCCAAGGCATCATGGGTGTTCAGTACCATCAAATCGTTTCAGACTTACAGTGACCCTATGAATTAACGTCCTCCAAGAAGCCCTGTCATTAACAGGCCCCCTCAGGTCTTGCCAAGGGAGGACCGTGGCTTCCTTGAGGGAGTCCGTCCATCTCCTTTATGGTCACGGTCCGGCATACCTAAGGGACCACCTTTCCCCATATGTTCCCCCAAGGGCACTACGGTCGGGAGGCCAACATCTTTGGACTACCCCAGGCCTCAGGGACGTCAAATTCGCCGAGACTAGGGCCAGGGCCTTTTCAGTGGCGGCTCCTACCTGGTGGAATGAGCTCCCGGAGGGGATCCGGGCCCTACGGGATCTTGTGCAGTTCCGCAGGGCCTGCAAGACGGAGCTCTTCTGCCAGGCTTTCGAGTAGGGGCCGCTGCCACCATTGTTCCACCAATGCACCGCTGCCGAAAATCGGCGGAGACACCATCAGGGTACAAGCGGGCCCTGGGAAGAAGACTGGCTATCTGCCGCTTTGGAACTTACGACGTTGGTCCGGATCCACCCTACCGGAATCCACCTTGGAACTGGGAATATCAGAGCACCAGCAGTTTGTTGTATTATTGTGATGTTTTCAATTGTTTTAATTATGGCTTTTGCCCCAATTGTTAGCCGCCCTGAGTCTAAGGGGAGGGCAGGATATAAATCGAAATAAAAATAAATAAATAAATCTCCTGTTGGGTCTTCCTCTTTTCCTCCTGCCTTCCACTTCTTCTAGCATGATTGTCTTCTCCAGGGACTCTTGTCTTCTCAGAATGTGGCCAAAGGACGATGGACTCAGCTGAGTCATTTTAGGTTCTACACAGAGTTCTAAGGTGCTTCTGAACTCAAATCTAGACCAACACGGCTACACTCTGAAGCTAATTTCTGCAGAGTTTCCCTACCTGGAGACAATTCCACTAGGCAACAGCAACAGGTACCCAAAAAGAAGAAGAGACTGGATTTACACCCCGCCCTCCACTACCCGAAGGAGTCGCAGAGCGGCCTACACTCTCCTTTCCCTTCCTTTCCCCACAACAGGCACCCTGTCAGAGGTAGGTGGAGCTGAGAGAGCTCTTTCGAGGACTGCTCTTGAGAGAACAGCTCTAAGAGAGAACTTATGACTGACTCAGAGTTGGCTTCTCTTATGTTCTTATGAAGTACTTCTTCACCCAAAGAGCGATTAACACATGGAATTCACTGCCACAGGAGGTGGTGGCAGCTACAAGCATGGACGGCTTCAAGAGGGGATTATATAAGCGTATGGAGCAGAGGTCCCTCAGTGGCTATTAGCCACAAGGTAGGAACTCTTGGTCTGGGGCAAGGGATGCTCTGTCTTCTTGGTGCCTGGGGGGGGCAACAGTGGGAGGGCTTCTAGCATCCTGGCCCCACTGCTGGACCTCCTGATGGCACCTGGTAGTTTTGGCCACTGTGTGACACGGAGGGTTGGATTCGATGGGTCATTGGCCTGATCCAACATTGACTTCTCTGATGTTCTTAAGGCCATACCAGCAGCTGCATGTGGAGGAGTACGGAATCAAACCTGGTTCTCCCAGATTGGAGTCCACGCTCCTAACCACTACACCAAACTGGCTCTCACAGGCAAGGGGCCTGCTCCAAGTCAGGCACAACTCACACAAGATCCTTATTCTAATATCACTGTTACTTCCCCCAGTCCTCAGAATTTAAATGTTTGGGAGCCCCAGTGACAGTTCTCAGCATCCTTCTCACTGCCTCCGCATTTGTATTCACACTGGCGGCAGAGAATCTACATGGCAGTTCTTCCACACTTTCCTTGCCTTGGCCTCCCTGGGGCTACCATTTCCCATCTGCACCACTAAAGGGCTTTTTTAGACTTTTAAGAAAATGGTAATTCAAAGAGCACGATAATGCGATAACATTAAAGAGGACTACTGCCACAATCTACTTCTTCTCAGCTTTTACTTTGTTAAAAAACAGTATCCAGCCCTATTTGTTGCAATGTCAAAAGGAGAAAGATGCAGGCTGCACAATTCCCCTTATAACTCCACAACAAAAGGGGTGAGAGACTTACTTTTTTAATGAAAAGTGAAAGCTAGGTATTAGTAGGTCATGGCAACAGATCACTACAGCATCATTGTGCTGTGGATGATTTTTTAATCCCCAATTTTTTTAAAGAAAAGCCTGAAAAAGTCCTTTTGATGGGGGGGGGGGTTGTTTCTGAGACTGCTGAGGCAGGGAAACAATCTGCACCGTCACCTTCAGTAGCCCCTTTCCAGCACAGCAAACCAGGCTTGAGAAAAGTCACAGCAAATCGGGAAACACAGGATGAACAGAGGATGATCTAATACAGCTTGTTGTATAGGAGCCAGAAGGAAACATTTGTGTGGAACCAGCCATCCCGGCATCCCTTTAGCCTCATGGGCCAAACACCGCGGCTGTGACAAGCAGGCACCTCTCCCAGTCCTGCACTGCATGAACAGCAGCCGCTTCTGGGAAAGGGGGGGGGGGGAGAACAAGACTCAAATGTGCACATGCATCACCTAAATCCAAGTTTAAGTTCAAATTTCCATTCAGCATTGTTTGCACGCAGCTCACATGTGCTCCTCTACTACATGTGGAATTCACTGCCACGGGAAGTGATGGCGGCTGCAAGCATGGACAGCTTCAAGAGGGGACTGGATCAACATCTGGAGCCAGAGGTCCATCAGTGGCTATTAGGCACAAGGTATAGATGGAACACTCTGTCTGGGGGCAGTGATGCTCTGTATTCTCGGTGCTTGGGGGGGCAAGAGTGGGAGGGCTTCTGGAGTTCTGGCCCCACTGGTGGACCTCCTGACGGCCCCTGGGTTTTGGTCACTGTGTGGCACAGAGTGTTGGACTGGATGGGCCACTGGCCTGATCCAACATGTTCTTATGTAGTATCATAAGGCTTTGCCGCTGAAAAGTGGTTCAGGCTTTGCAGCTGAAAAGTGGGACGAGGCTCTGCTGGAACATGCCGCATCTGAAGTGTTGTCAAACCTCTGCTTGTGGTGTTTGAGAAGTCACGGCGCGATCACACCTCGATGTCAACACCTGATCTTGCAGCCACCAAGTCACAAGTATGTGTGTGCATGAAAGGAGTACAGAGGAGGCCCCAACCTGGATCAGCCAGACAAGCCCCATCTTACCAGATCTCAGAAGCTAAGCAGGGCCGACCCTGGCAAGTGCTTGGAAGGGCGACCTCAAAGGAATACCAGAGGTGGGAGGCACGGGCAGGTTATCAAGCCACCGCCCTGAAACATCCTAGACCCACTAGGGGTCGCCAGAAGTCACCATGACTTCCAGGTTCACAAGTACGCGCACGCACACGCACACAAAACACGCACACACACCCCAAAACGCAAAAAGAAAAAAGGCAGGGCAGAAAGGTTTTAAGACTTTTGCGGAGCTGACTTCCATTTGTCCCTGCTGGATTCTCACAATCGAAGGCTTGTTGGTAGAAATTTCCATGACAGGCCGGTTCAGACTGTCTCGCATTCTTACTTCAAAACTGTCAGCCCAATCCTGTGTATGTTTACTTGGAAGGAAGACTGGCTGGGTTCAGCGGAACTGAGGAATGCAGCCTAAGTATTTATCACCACTTTTGGAAGAAGAAGAAAAAAGTAAAGCATGTTATTTTGGCCCTGTCCACATGCCTTCGTAGGAACTACACAAAAAAGGAAATGAAGAACATCAACAGAGCCCAGCCCTCTGAAGCTCAGTCGGCTTACTCCCAAGTAAATGGGCCCAGCATAACTGCTTAAGTTGCTTCTCAGCTATCAAAACCAGACAAATAAAACCACATGCACAACTACAAAAAAGAGAGAGAGGAATGCATTAAAAAAAAATCCTTCCTTCTCCATAATGTGCCTACCAACATTTCGACAGGGGTGGGGCTGTGGCTCAGTGGAAGAGCATCTGCCTGCCATGCAGAAGGTCCCAGGTTCAATCCCCGGCATCTCCAGTTAAAAGGACCAGGCAGCAGGTGATGGGAAAGACCTCTGCCTGAGACCCTGGAGAGCAGCTGCCAGTCTGAGCGGACGATACTGACCTTGATGGATCCAGGGGTCTGATACGAAATAAGGCAGCTTTGTGTGTTCATGGGAGACCCAGCTGGGACACCATGTCACCCTGCAGTGTAGCTCTTCCCTCTTTAATCCACCACTCTCAAAGCTACACGGAGCAAAAATCCAAACGTCTCCGGCACAGCAAACTTGCTGATTCAGTGGAATTTAATTTTTTAAAAATAATGGTTCTCTGTCAACATCTTTTCCCCCTAATGTATGTTTTAAACAGCTCGTCTAGGACCGTCAGAGGACGGCAGAAGACAGGAAGGCCTGGCGTGATCTGGTCCGTGGGGTCGCGAAGAGTCGGACTCGACTGTGCGACTGAACAACAACAACAACAACAACTAGGACCGTAATAAACTACTAGGGCAGGGGTCCCCAACCTTCTTGAGCCTGGAGGCACTTTTGGAATTTTGACACAACATGGCGGGCGCAATCAGAAAATGGCTACACGAGGGGGTGGAGCCTGTCTGTCTGCCGCAGCTTCCCTTTAGTCACACAGCGAAGATCCATGGGCTGTGGTGGCGGCGGCTGCCAAAGCAACATTTTAAAACCACATGCACGAGCCATCAGATACCCAACAACCAATCAGAAGCCTTGGTGTTCAAAAGCCCCACCTGGCCGGTTTGGGGTAGGAGAGCCGGTCTGGGGTCGTGGTTAGGAGTACGGACTCTAATCTGGGAGAACCGGGTTTGAGGCCCCACTCCTCCACATGCTGCTGGCGTAACCTTGGGTCAGTCAAAAGTTCTCTCAGCTGTTCTCTCAAGGGCAGTTCTCGGGAGAGCTCTCTCAGCCCCACCGACCTCACAGGATGTCTGTTGTGGGGAAGGGGAGAGAAAGGAGATTGTAAGTTGCTCTGAGACTCCTTCGGGTAGTGAAGGGTGGGGTATAAATCCAGTCTCTTCTTCTTCACTTCTGGCCCTGCCCACTTTCTAAAACCATTTGGCGAGCACCAGGAAAGGTGTTGGTGGGTGACGATGGCGCCCACGGGCACCATGTTGGGGACCCCTGTACTAGGGGTTTGCTAACCAGATTCAAATCCAGGATGGGGCCAAGCGCTGTGCAACGAGTTGAGGGGAACATCACAGATTCAAAGCAGGGCCTTCCCACCGTGTCGCTCAGCCTCCCAGCCGCTGCCCTGTATCAGGTATCTGACTGCTTAGGCCAAAACTGGATTCCTTCCAAAGTGGCAAAGAGATCCAGAAGGCTGAAGGAGCGCTGCAGGAAATTCTGCCCCCTGATTCCGCGAGGCTCACTCGCAAATCATCTCTGGACCATAAGGACTAGAAGCCTACATTCTACATGAAGACACTTCCTGTTGGAAAGGGCCTTCCCCCGGTGACGGTGACGTATGGGGAACTCCCAGGTGGCCCACCTGAGAAGGAGAGGGCGTGGCCAAGGGTGGCCGGCCCGGCAGAGATTACATAACCGAGCCACCCTTGACATAACCCTTCTGGCAGAGAACGCCCCTCCTGGGCTGCAAGGAGGGACATGCGCATAAGGAGCTGATAAACACCATGGGGGGCCGGCAGAGGAGAAAGCCAAGCCGGCCTTATTATTAGCTGCATTTATGTAACAGCCAAAGCCTTGCGCAAGGCGCACCGAGTCACTCCTCCTCAGAACCACCTCCTGCTTTTAATTATTTTACAGATGGGGAAATTGAGACTCCGAGACGCCCGAGGCCACTGAGCCAGGCCCACTGGAAGGGGGGGGGGGGAGCCTGCCCTACTTCGAAGCCAAATGCTGAGCCCGGCAAGGATGACGAGGAGGAAGGATCTGAAGGGGATAAGGAGGAAGGATCTGGAGGGGACGAGGAGGAAGGATCTGGAGGGGACGGTGCCTGGCTCTAACGACACAACTGCTGGGCCTGTTTACTCATAAGGGAGTCCGTAGGCACTTCGAACCGGATGCCTGGATTTCTCTTCCGGCTGTGACCCACACCCACCATCTCTCTGGAGCCCAAAGAATGAATGTTGTGATTTTTATTTATTTATTTTAAATCATAGAATCATAGAATGTTAAGAGTTGGAAGGGACCCTGCAGGTCATCTAGTCCAACCCCCTGCACTCTGCAGGAGCGTCGCCGAAAGAATGAAAGTGACAATTCTTAGGAAGCTGGGCTGCGTGCCCAATGCCACACTCCAAGGGCTAGGCTGGCAGACAGCAGTCTGCTGACCAGTGTTCCCTCTCTAAGCTGAGTTCGTGTGCGCTAGCTCACAGTTTTTTTAGCCTTCGGCTCACCGATTGCTGTCTTAGCTCAGGAAGGAGAGCTCCAGAGCAAGCTAATTGATGCAGCCGCCAAATTGCTCGCTCACAGCTTCAATGCCCGTAGCTCACAAAGTAGAACTTTTGCTCACAGGCCTCCACAGCTTAGAGGGAGCACTGCTGCTGACACAGTCAGTAACCCCAAGCCTACAAAGTAGCCCAAAGGTACTGGAGATAGTAGTGTGATTTCTGCAGAGGATGGGGGAGGGGGCAGACCCAGCATCCATGCTAGATGGGGGGGCCAACCGACAAACCCGAGGGATGCTACTCTGACATCCTTAAGAGGACTGGGCACAAAGAGGTCTCAAAAGCCTCCGTCTCTTTTCCCCTTAGCCGCCTGGAGGGTGCGGCTCAGTGGCAAAGAAGAAGAGGAAGAGGAGGAAGAGGAGGAAGAAGAAGCTCTGCCCAGCTCTGCTCCCAACAGAGATTCCGGAACTGCTGACAGGTTAGCAGAGGTTAGGCCAAAATGTACGTTCTGGATTTTCTTCTGGAAGCCCTTCTTCACCCAAAGAGCCATTAACACCTGGAATTCACTGCCACAGGAGGTGGCGGTGGCTATAAGCACGGACAGCTTCAAGAGGGGACTGGATAAACATCTGGAGCAGAGGTCCATCAGTGGCTGTTAGCCACAAGGTACAGATTGGAACTCTCGGTCTGGGGCAAGGGATGATCTGTATTCTTGGTGTTTGGGGGGGCAACAGTGGGAGGGCTCCTTGTGGCCATAGTTAGGCCATAGTTAGGGTAGTAAAAATGGTGACTAGCACCGAATTGTAAGCTGCTCAGAGACCCCCTGACAAGGGGTTCGAGCGGGATATATTGAATGTATAAATAAATAAATAAATTGTGTCCTGGCCCCCCTGATGGCACCTGGTATTTTTGGCCACTGTGTGACCCAGAGTGTTGGACTGGATGGGCCATTGGCCTAACCCAACATTGGCTTCTCTTATGTTCTTATGGGGATAACTTGGATCTATCTACTTCCACCTCCTCCATGTGTGGATGAACTCGAACCCGCACCTCCAGGCCCCCTGGCTAACTTCCACCGCCCAGTGCAGGGCTACTCTGCCAAAAGCTGCCAGGGTGATACTCAGGACGGGGAGTCCCAGAGAAGAACGCTCTGACTGCAGAGGACATGTCTGCGGTGCAGCCTCCAGGAAAACCTAATGAACCTAGACGGCTCCTGTCAAGCTCCGTGCTTGATGGAAAACGGTTATCTAGTCTTGGAACAGCAACACTCTCCTGTCTGTTTCTATCTGGAAAAAAAGATGGTTCTTTACCTTTATACGAATGCCATTAAATCTGGCAAGTTCTGCTGCTTCTGATGGAGGAGGAGGAAGAGGAGGAGGAAGAAGAGGGAGGAGGAGGAGGAGATTGGATTTATACCCCGCCCTTCACTACTCAAAGGAGTCTCAGAGCGGTTTACAATCCCTTTCCCTTCCCCTCCCCACAAGAGACACCCTGGGAGGTCGGTGGGGCTGAGAGAGCTCTTTCGAGGACTGCCCTTGAGAGAACAGCTCTGAGAGAACTTGTGACTGACCCAAGGTCTCGCCAGCAGCTGCAAGTGGAGGAGTGAGGAATCAAACCCGGTTCTCCCAGATTAGAGTTCATGCTCCTAACCACTACACCAAACTGGAAGAGTTTTCTAGGCCACCACAATTAATCTAGATACACACTATGCCAACAGTTCATGGGCCCTCAAATACATCTGCTGAGTGGTTCTGGTGGGTAGCCGTGTTAAACCCAAACAAATGCTGATTGTATAAACTAAGCTTGTTATTCCTGTTTGGCCCCTGAATCTCTTAAACATCTTCATTATGCTGTATGATAATTTGCTGCTCACCCTTTTCCTATATACATGGACTGGTTACGTCCACTTCGTTGTATCTGAAGAAGTGAGAGTGCACACGGAAGCTTATACCGTGAATAAAACTTTGACGGTCTTAAAGGTGCCGCTGGACTCAAACTCTGTTCATTTGCTGAGTGGGTGATTGCTCCCCATGTTGCCACCCCCACCCCCTTGCCCCCACATGCCCTGCTGCTATGGGGCTATTCCAAACATCTGTCTGGGAAGAGAACGGCAGTAGGACTACCAGAGCCTGACACTCAGTTTCGGATGGGCCAACCGCAGTAAACTAGGCTATAGCTGCTCACGTCTCTATCCCACAAGGGAGCATACATGGAGGTTATCCTGCTTCAGTCTCACAACTGCCCTGTGAGGTAGGGTCTACCTGTCTACGCAGATTGGCAGCAGCTCTCCGGGGTCTCAGGCAGAGGTCTTCCACATCACGTCCTGCCTGGTCCTTCAATTGGAGATGCCGGGGATTGAACCCGGGACCTCCTGCATGCCAAATAGAGGCTCTACCGCTGAACCACGGCCCCTCCCTACGAAGCTGCCTTCTACTGAACCGGACCCTTGGTCCATCAAGGTCAGTATTGTCTACTCAGACTGGCAGCAGCTTTCCAAGGCCTCTGCTAGAAGCCTTTCACATCACCTATTGCCCAAGCCTACTTACTGGAGATGCCGGGGATTGCACCTGGGACCTTCTGCATGCCAGGCAGACGCTCTACCACTGAGCCACAGCCCTCACCTAACGTCATGACAAGTGGGGATTTGAACCTAATCCGCTCCGGTCCCGACCTGACACTCTCACCAACAGATCATACCAACGGCATCAATCTGTCTGGATCAACACTTAGTTTGGGTGCATCCCCCACATGTGCCTGGAGCTGCTACCACTAATGGATATAACCTGGAAGAACAGCTCCTCACATTCTTCCCAAGGCCTTTGCGAGGACCTCACTTGTGCATTTAAGCACTCCTATCTTGCTCTTCCCCAAATTCAGAATGGCTCACAATAAAAGTATGAGTTGTTGTAGATTTTCCGGGCTGTATGGCCGTGGGTCTTGGCATTGTAGGACCTGACGTTTCGCCGGTCAGGTCCTAGACTGCCAAGACCACAGCCATACAGCCCAGAAAATCTACAACTAATGAACTCCAGCCGAGAAAGCCTTTGACAACATAATAAGAGTATCCACAGCATAAAGACGCCGAGACGCACTTCCCACCAAAGTGGTACCTGTTTACCTACTTGCAATTTCTTGCTTTTGAACTGCTAGGCGGGCAGGAGCTGGGGCCAGAGACAGGAGCTCCCTCCGTCATGGGGCACTCGGGTCTCGAACCGCTGAACTACTGATGTTCCTGTCTGCAGTTCAGTGTCTTAAGGGCACAGAGCAATGGGCCAGATTTCCCATCAGCGGAATGGAACAAGTCTGCCCCGGGCCTCTCTCTGCAGCACACGGATCACTGCAAAATGCGGCTCTGGGGAACTTCCTGATTGCGAGTCTGTGGTGGAAGGCAGGTGGAGACGGCCCATTTCGTCTGGATCCAACCGAGAGATCCGCAAAGCGTTCCAAATGTTAACGCCACAATGCTGCCGGCTCTGACGCCACTGCCAAAGATCAGCCTTAATCTGATTCAGCCTCCTGCGGGCTATTCTTAACCTCAGGATAAACCTGCATCCTTTTAATCAGGCGCTATAAAATGCCAGATTCCCACAAGAGATACACAAATATACCCCTCACCTTCTTTAAACAGGTCAGGCATACAAGAAGTTCATGATCTTTGAGTGATAAATCTCGCTAGAGTTTCAGGAAGAGAGTTGTGATGCTGGCTACAAGCGTGGACAGCTTCAAGAGGGGACTGGAGAAACCTATGGAGCAGAGGGCCATCAATGGCTATTAGCCAGAAGGGACAGGTGGAACGCTCTGTCCGGGGAAGTGATCTCCTGTATAAATCAGTGGTGTGTCCTCATTTGGAGTACTGTGTGCAGTTCTGGGCACCACACCTCAAAAAGGATATTGTAGCACTGGGAAAAGTGCAAAAAAAGGGCAACTAGAATGATAAAAGGGTTGGAACACTTTCTCCATGAAGAAAGGTTAAAACGCTTGGGGCTCTTTCGCTTGGAGAAACGACGGCTGAGGGGGTGACATGATCGAGGTTGACAAGATTATGCATGGGATAGAGCAGGTCGAGAAAGAAGGACTTTTCTCCTTTTCTCACAATACAAGAACTCGTAGGCACTCCATGAAATTGCTGAGCAGTCGGGTTAGAACGGATAAAAGGAAGTACTTCTTCACCCAAAGAGTGATTAACACATGGAACTCACTGCCACAGGACGTGTTGGTGGTAGCTACAAGCATGGACAACTTCAAGAGGGGACTGGATAAACCTATGGAGCAGAAGTCCATCAGTGGCTATTAGCCACAAGGTATAGATAGGAACATTGGCTTCTCTTATGTTCTTATGCTCTGTATTCTTGGTGCTTGGGGGGCCATGGTGGGAGGGCTTCTGGAGTTCTGGCCCCACTCCTGGACCTCCTGATGGCACCTGGTATTTTTGGCCACTGTGTGACAGTGTTGGACTGGATGGGCCACTGGCCTGATCCAACATTGGCTTCTCTTATGTTCTTATATCTGTAAAAGAAGAGATTTGGGTGCAGTAGCAGCTCCTTAGAGACCGACTAGATTTTCAGGATATGGGCTTTCGAGAGTCAAAACTCCCTCTGTCGGCTCCTTTGACTCTCGAAAGCTTATACCCTGAAAATCTTGTTGGTCCCTAAGAGACTACTGGACTCAAAACTTCCCATTTCTAGAGTTTGTGGCACTGTGAAGAAGCAGAAAGAACTTGCGTTGGGTATACTTTACCCCGCAGATCACTTGAGTGAAGATATTCCGAATCCTGAACACGCACATAATCTTAAACACACTGACGAAAACCAAATTAAATCAAGCTCATGCTGACTTAACGCCAAAGCAAAAATGTAACTGAAATCCAAGCAAGCATGAAACGTTACTGCAAGCCAATTAACTCAGGGCAGGCCTACTTTGACACACAAACCTAAATTCTATGCCATGGAACAAACTATTCCTTTTGTATGAATTAACTGTGCAAATTAGCATGGATCTGCTTCTCTGCATAACATAATAGCGACGGCACAGCTCAGGGGCTTTGCATGGAGAAGGTCTGAAGTTCCGTTCTTGGCATCTGCAGAGGAAAGGATCGGAGACTAGGAAGCTTACTCTGCTCAAGGCCCTGGAGAGCCAGGGCAGACGATAATGCTTAGATCAGGGGTGGCCAAACTGCAGCTCGGGAGCCACATGTGGCTCTTTCACACATATCGTGCGGCTCTCGGCAGGGCGGCTGGGGAAGCAAAGGGGAGGCGTGCTTTTTCTCCCTCCCATCTATTTCCTTTCTTTATTTCTCCCACTCTCTCTTTCTTCCCACCTCTTTCATTCTTTCTTTCCACCTCAAAGGGGAGGCGTGCTTTTTCTCCCTCCCGTCTATTGCCTTTCTTTGTTTCTCTCACTCTCTCTTTCTTCCCACCTCTTTCATTCTTTCTTTCCACCTCAAAGGGGAGGCGTGCTTTTTCTCCCTCCCGTCTATTTCCTTTCTTTGTTTCTCCCACTCTCTCTTTCTTCCCACCTCTTTCATTCTTTCTTTCCACCTCTCTCTTTTTCTCTCTCTCTCAGACAAATAAATGTCATTAGCAAACAAACAAAGATCGCCGGACAAATAAATACCATCATCGATATCTGTTTTTACCCCTTTTGTTTTTATTTTCGGCAGTCTCGTTGAATGTTCATAAAAAATAAATTTGCATATTTCTAAATAAAAATGTGTGTGTCATATTGGTTCGTGTCTTGTGGCTCTCAAACATCGGACATTTATTCTACGTGGCTCTCACGCTGAGCAAGTCTGTCCACCCCTGAGCTAGATGGACCCATGATCTGCCTCAGGGCAGGGCAGATTCCCATGTGTTGCTAACTGACCTTTGCCTGCCCTTGGAGAGGCTGAGCTGGACCGAAGTCCTGTGCCGTGGGGGGGGGGGGCAACACGGTTCTGAGATTCAGCCCCGCCATGGGATCTGTCCCTTGGCTCCGTCATTACCGGAACAAAGTGAGAAACGACAACATAAAATCTACACTCAGAAACAGGCCTAAGCCCCGTTCAATTTCCCACTGGTTTCCAAAAGGGCGTTCACAACCAACGCTCCCTCTAAGCTGTGGAGTCTTGTGAGCAAAAATTCTACTTTGTGAACTAGTGGCGTTAAAGTCGGGAGCGAGCGATTGGGCTGCTGCATCAATTAGTTTGCTCAGAGGCCATCCTTCCTGAGCTAGGACAAAAATGTGTCAGCCGGAGGCTAAAAAACTGTGAGCTAGCTCACACTAACCCAGCTTAGAGGGAACACTGTTCACGGCTACCTTCATCACTGTCGCTAAAATGGCCAGAAGGGGATTTTTTTTCCACTTATTTCGTTGTTTTAACTCATGATTCTTCTGAAATTTGATTTGAGGAGGTGAACCATCTTGGTGCTCTTAGAGGAGAGTTTATTCCATCTTTATTTGCAGCTGCCGTTGTCAAACATCCATGGTGGCCCAAGGCATAAAGAATAATTACACATTTATCACAAACACACACACACACACACACAAGCATTAATAAAGGCTTCAGCCAACAGGAATAAAAGTGGAATGCATCAGTGCAAGAGATGAGCCCAGCCTTAACAGCATGGGAAGAGGCCAAAGGAGTGGGTTCTGGATAAACCGCAGAAGGCAAGGAGTTGTATAGTTGGGGGCCACAACCAGGAAGGTCCTGCACATAAACACAAATGTCTCATGCTGTATCAGACCTGTGGTCCATCAAAGTCAGTGTACTCTCCGCTCAGGCTGGCAGCCGCGCTCCAGGGTCCTAGACAGAGATCTTTCACATCACTTGCTACCTGACCTTTCTTTTAACTGGAGATGCCGGGGACTGAACCTGGGACCTTCTGCATGCCAAGCAGAGGCTCTGCCACTGAGCCACAGCCCCTCCCCAAACACACACGAAGCTGCCTTAGACTGACTCAGACCACTGGACCATCAAAGTCAGTACTGTCTACTCCGGCAGAGGCTCTCCGGGGTCTCAGGCAGAAGTCTCTCGTATCACCTGCTACCTGATCCTTTTAAGTGGAGATGCCGGGGATTGAACCTGGGACCTGCTGCATGCCAAGCAGAGGCTCTTCCACTGAGCCACAGTCCTGGCCCATCTGCCCACCAGTGCCTGCAAGCTTCATTATAAACAAAACTCTTTAAAAAAAAAAAAAAAAGCTAGACATCACATTTCCACAGAGCAACAGCTATAAATCCACACAGTTCTAAGGACGGTTTATGGAATAAATTAGGAGGCCGAGGCACATCGACCCAGATTTAAATGCTGAATCATTCTACTGCTTGCAACCAATTTACTCTGAGAGCCAGTTTGGTACAGTGGTTAAGCGCACAGTCTCTAATCTGGGAGAACCGGGTTTGATTCCCCACTCCCCCACTTGCAGCTGCTGGATGACCTTGGGCAAGCCATAGTTCTGTCAGAGCTGTTCTTGAAAAAAGAGCAGTTTCTGTCAGAGCTCTCTCAGCCCCGCCTACCTCACAGGGTGTCTGTTGTGGGGAGGGGAAGGGAAAGGAGTTTGTAAGCCGCTCTGAGACTCCGAGTGAAAAACGGGGCATAAATCCAATCTCTTCTTCTTCTACTTACTACTACGACTCTGAACACTCATGGGGCAGCCCTTGGCAGTGGTAGAACCCGAGCACACTCATCTGCACTTTCAGGTCGCTGTCCACTGGGTCTTGTGGAAGCTACTGAGCTGTGACTGTGTTACATTTCCATGCTTGGCTGGGCATTGATGTACAGCCAGCATGCAGCCCAGATGAGAAGCGTGACTGACTGTACTGAGCCTCAAGCATCGGCCAATGTTTCACCAATACAGATATTTTGCAAACACAGATTTGTCCCAAACACATGTGTTTTTCTGGTCTTTTCAGCGTCTCCTGGCAACAATATCAGAACAGGAATGCTGCCTTAAAAACACAGCACATATGAACAAACTTGAAGCTGGCTTATACTGAATCAAAGCTCAGCATTGTCTACTCAGAGAGGCAGCAGCTCTCCAGGGTCTCAGGCAGAGGTCTTTCACATCACCTACCATGGGACATGGGGCTGCGGTGGCTCAAGTGGTTAAGACACTGAACTGCAGACCGGAAGGTTGGTAGTGCAGCAGTTCGAGACCCGAGTGCCGCATGACAGAGTGAGCTCCCGTCTCTAGTTCCAGCTCCTGCCAACCTAGCAGTTCGAAAGCAAGAAATTGCAAGTAGATAAATAGGTACCGCTTCGGTGGGAAGGTAACAGCGTTCCGTGCACCTCGGCATCTAGTCATGCCCGCCACATGACCACGGAAACATCTTCGGACCGCGCTGGCTCTCCGGCTTGGAAACAGAGATGAGCACCGCCCCCTAGAGTCGGATTCGACTGGCTTTCGAGGAAGGGAAACCTTTACCTTTTACCTTACCATGGGTCATGCCGCTCACAGGCACCACCACATTGGAGACCCCTCTGCCATGGACTTCAGCCGGGCAGCTGTCTCTCCATTTTATTCCTTTCTGATCTCCACAGAGGGAGGGTGGGATAAAAATGAGATGGGGACAAACGGACACTCGTCACTCCTCCGCTCCTGGACAATGATCAGCATGCTCAGCACTCGGGCTGCTGGGAGAGGGGAGATCCTCTCTCAGTTCACAAATATTTCCTGCAGAGGTCCGGGGAGTCCTCCAAATATGCAGAAACCCCTCGGGCAGTCCCTGTTTCGCTGCGCATCCGACGGCCACGGGGCCATCCGGCTCTCCCTCAGAGGAAGCAACAAGGATCCTTCCCTGACAGCCCCGGCTGGGGTTTTCCCAGCTCTGTACAAGGGGGAGGCGCGTTCTGCACACCCACAGGCACCACAGCCTGTGTGTGCCCGTGGCTGAATTTCAGTGCCCAATTTCAGTGCCCAAGGCAACACTGCGCCCTCCTCCCACTCCTCTGCGGTGTGCACGGCCCATCAGGAAGCTTCCCTACACGACTGTCACTGAAGCAGAGCTCCGGGCTCCTACTCAGTTCCTGTTTGCTTCCGTTCGGTTGTGCAGGTTGTGCAGGAAAACTCGCTCTCCCAGAACCTCTCCCCCCCCACCACCTGAGGCACCTGCCTCTTCTACATCAAGGTCAGGCTGCCAGTCCCACCATCACGTTTAATGCCTGCTGATAGGCAGTCACCAGCGATCAAGTCAAAACGTCTGAATGGGGGTCTGCGCGCAGCAGACAAAGCCAAGGTCGACGACTTCTGTCACAACGAGAGGAAGGAGAGCTGCTCGACGAAGAACATGCATTTGGAAGGGGTTTTCAGATTCAGGACTGTCACTACAGCAGTGTTCCCTCTAAGCTGAGTAAGTGTGTGCTAGCTCACCGTTTTTAGCCTCCAGCTCACCCATTTTTGTCTTCGCTCAGGAAGGACGGGGCCGCCAGAGCAAACTAATTTATGCAGTAGCCAAATCGCTCGCTCACAACTTTGGTGCCAGTAGATCACAGAGTACAATTTTTGCTCACAAAACTCCACAGCTTAGAGGGAGTATTGGTCACAAGTACCACAGATGCGCACACACAGAGTTGGCTTCTACTGAATCAGTACAACAATAATAATAAGAAATTGCTGTAAGGTTCACAAATCACAATGAATAGACAATAATAACTTGTACAAAAATGACGCTTGATGATGTTTATAATTTCTATGTTTTCAGAACACAGGACGTCAAATACGGAAGGTGAGCAATACGAACATCTCGAGTGGTTGTTCGTTTCGAGACAACTCTTTTTCAACCAAAATTCAGTTCTCTGGTTGTCTTATTGTGTTTAGCTGTGATATCAATCTTATCCAACATCCGTTTCAAAAGCACATGGGCTAACAAGTTTTAACAGCACAAAGGCTAACAAATTTTAAATTCGGACAACAATTCGGATGTTGGATAAGATTGATATCACAGCTAAACACAATAAGACAACCAGAGAACTGAATTTTGGTTGAAAAAGAGTTGTCTCGAAGCGAACAACCACTCGAGATGTTCGTATTGCTCACCTTCCGTATTTGACGTCCTGTGTTCTGAAAACATAGAAATTATAAACATCATCAAGCGTCATTTTTGTACAAGTTATTATTGTCTATTCATTGTGATTTGTAAACCTTACAGCAATTTCTTCTTATTATTGTTGTACTACTTTGAATTGCTGGTCCCCCTTGTATATATTTTCTACTGAATCAGACCACTGGACTCCGTCAGCATCGGAACTGGCTACTCAGACCAGCAGCAGCTCTCCAGGGTCTCAGCAGGAGATTTTTCGTATCACCTACTACTTGATCATTTGAACCAGTGGTGCCGGGGATTGAACCTGGGACCTTCTGCATGCTAGGCAGATGCTCTACCACTGAGCCACAGCCCCTCCCCAAACACACATGAAGCAGCATTACACTGAATGGGTCCATCAAAGTCAGTATTGTCTACCTGGACTGGCTCTCCAGGGTCTCAGGCAGAGGTCTTTCACGTCACCGACTGCCTGGTGCTTTTTGAAACTGGAGATGCCGAGGATTGAACCCGGGACCTTCTGCGTGCCAAGCAGAGGCTCTTCCACTGAGCTGCAGGGGATCTTTACCTCCACAGCCTCCTCTCTACCAATTAAAAAATCCAGCTCCCTCCTTTCTACCCCCACTGGTCTACCAAACTATCTGGGGCTGGTCAATCCCTTTCTTCAGAGCCAGATCAGACAGCCCAGCTGGCTTCCAAGCTCGGTTTCCCTTTGGTTGCGATCTAATGGAATTCTCCACCCAACCCAAATCACAATGACGCCTCAGCCCCCGGGCCTTCCAACAGCAGCCTCCATCATCAAACCCAAGTCAAGACAGCAAAATCTTGCCTGCTCCACCACCAGATTTAAAAACCAGCTCCTAATGGGGGGGGGGGGTCCCCCACAAAGATACCCTGACCTGGATGGGCCAGGCTAGCCCCAGTCTGGTCAGCTCTCAGAAGAAGGAGGAGGAGGAGTAGACTGGATGTATACCCTGCCCTTCACTACCCGAAGGAGTCCCAGAGCGGTTTACAGACTCCTTTCCCTTCCCCTCCCCACAACAGACACCCTGGGAGGTAGGTGGGGCTGAGAGAGCTCTGACAGAAATGGCTCTTTTTCAAGAACAGCTGTCAGAACTATGGCTTGCCCAAGGTCATCCAGCCAGGTGCAAGTGGAGGAGTGGGGAATCAGACCCGGTTCTCCCAGATTAGAGTCCGCGCACTTAACCACGACACCAAACTGGCTCTAAGCAGGGCCGGCCCTGGTCAGGACTTGGATGGGAAACCACCGAGGAAGTGCTCTGCAGAGGCAGGCAATAGCAAGCCATCTTTTAATGTCTCTCGCCTCGAAAACCCCATGGTGGGGCTCCTGTAAATCAGCCGCGACTTGTGGCCTGAAGGTCATTTGGCAAGAATAAGAGACTTTCGTAGTTTCTTCCCTCTCCTTCCACACACCCCCATCTCAGCACTGTCTGATAGCCCAAAAGAAGAAGAAGAGATTGGATTTATACCCCGCCCTTCACTATCTGAAGGAGTCTCAGAGCGGCTTGCAAATCCCTTTCCCTTCCCCTCCCCAAAACAGACACCCTGTGAGGTAGGTGAGGCTGAGGGAGCTCTCTCGAGGACTGCACCTGAGAGAACAGCTCTGAGGGAACTTGTGACTGACCCAAGATCACACCAGAAGCTCCATGGGGAGGAATGGGGAATCAAACCCGGTTCTCCCAGATTAGAGTCTACGCTCCAAACCGAAGAAGAAGAAGAGGCTGAGGAGGAGGAGGAGATTGGATTCATATCTCACCCTTCACTTGGAGTCTAAGGGCAGCTTACAAACGCCTATCCCTTCCCCTCCCCACAACAGACACCATGTGAGGTAGGCGGGGCTGAGAGAGCTCTTTCCAGAACTGTCCTTGAGAGAATAGCTCTGAGAGAACTTGTGACTGACCCAAGGTCATGGTGCAAGAAGATCGCTCCCCTTCAATAAAAAAGAAATGTTGACCAGCCTGAAGACTAAAACTGGGGGATCGTACATAAAAAGGTGTGTGTGTGTGTGTGTGTGTGTGTGTGTGTGTGTGTGTGTGTGTTTGTGTGTGATGCTGTCAAGTTCCTCATCAAAGGCTCCTAAGTAAGCTCAAAAATCATGGGATAAAAGGACAAGTCCTTTTATGGATCAAAAACTGGCTAATTAATAGAAAACAGAGAGTGAGTATAAATGGGCAGTTCTCTCAGTGGAGGGGGGTAAGCAGTGGAGTACCGCAGGGATCAGTACTTGGTCCACTGCTTTTTAACTTGTTCATTAATGATTTGGAGTTGGGAGTAAGGAGTGAAGTGGCTAAATTTGCAGATGATATGAAGTTGTTCCGGGTGGTGAAAACCAGTGAGGATTGTGAGGCACTCCAAAGGGATCTGTCAAAGATGGGCGAGTGGGCGTCAACATGGCAAATGGGGTTCAATGTGGCCAAGTGCAAAGTGATGCACATTGGAGCCAAAAATCCTAAATATAAATACACGTTGATGGGGTCTGAACTGGCAGAGACTGATCAAGAGAGAGATCTTGGAGTTGTAGTAGATAACTCACTGAAAATGTCGAGACAGTGTGTGACTGCAATAAAGAAGGCCAATGCTATGCTGGGGATTATTAGGAAGGGTATTGAAAACAGATCAGCCAATATAATAATGCCCCTATATAAATCAATGGTGAGACCTCATTTGGAATACTGTGTGCAGTTCTGGGCACCACACCTTAAAAAGGATATTATAGCTTTGGAAAAAGGGCAGAAAAGGGAAACTCGAATGA
>NW_015175384.1:22856-35081 GCF_001447785.1 Gekko japonicus | reverse complement strand
AGGACGTCCTTCTTCACCCAAAGAGTGATTAACACTTGGAATTCACTGCCACAGGAAGTGGTGGTGGCTACAAGCATGGACGGCTTCAAAAGGGAATTAGATAAGCATATGGAGCAGAGGTCCATCAGTGGCTATTAGCCACAAGGTATAGATAGGGACTCTGGGGCAAGTGATGCTCTGTCATCTTGGTGCTTGGGGGGGTCAACAGTGGGAGGGCTTCTAATGTCCTGGCCCCACTGGTGGACCTCCTGATGGCACTGGTATTTCTGGCCACTGTGTGATACAGAGTGTTGGACTGGATGGGCCTTTGGCCTGATCCAACATTGGCATCTCTTATGTTCTTAAGGCACTTCTGACTTATGGCAACCCTCAGAATGAATGAATATCCTCCAAAACCTCCTCTCGTCAACAGTCTTGCTAACGGAGGGCCTTTGTGGCTTCCTTGATAAACTCAATCCATCTCCTGCTGGGCCTCCCCCTTTTTCCTGCTGCCTTCCACTTTGCCTGGCATGATGGCCTTTTCCAGGGACTCTTGTCTTCACGTCATGTGACCAGTGTTCCCTCTAAACTGAGTTAGTGTGAGATGGCCCACAGTTTTTTAGCCTCGAGCTCACAGATTTTTCTCTTTGCTCAGGAAGGACAGCTCCAGAGCAAACTGACTTATGCAGGAGCCAAATCATTCACTCACAACTTTGATGCCAGTAGCTTGCAAAGGAGAATTTTTGCTCACAAGATTCCACAGCTTAGAGGAAGCATCGCATGTGACCAAAGTACAATAGTCTCAGTTTGGTCTTTTTCACTTTAGGGAGAGGGGTCAGGCTTGATTTGCTCTACAGACCCCGCCGACTTGTCTTTGTGGTGATCTACGGTATCCGCAAAACTCTCCCCCAACTGGACTCAGTTATATCTTCTCATAAAAGAGAGCCCTACGTCCAAGTGAAATCCAATCCGCTACTGCGACTCTCGCCTCCCCCCCCCCCCAAATAGGGTGGAGAGATGGCAATCTTTTGAACCTCCCCTTGGGGCAAGGGATGCTCTGTATCCTTGGTGCTTGGGGGGGGGCAACAGTAGGAGGGCTTCTAGTGCCCTGGCCCCACTGGTGGACCTCCTGATGGCCCCTGGTATTTTTGGCCACTGTGGGACCCAGAGTGTTGGACTGGATGGGCCATTTGGCCTATTTCAATACTGGCTCCTCTTATGTTCTTAACTTCTCAGTGGCTGGGAATAAGAGTCAACGCAGAGGGAAGAAGGAGGAGGAGGAGATTGGATTTATACCCCACCCTTCACTCGGAGAATCAGAGCAGCTTACAAACTCCCACCCCACAACAGACACCCTGCGAGGTAGGTGGGGCTGAGAGAGCTCTTTCCAGAGCTATCCTTGACAGAACATCTGTGCAGGAACTATGGCTTGCCCAAGGTCATCCAGCCAGGTGCAAGTGGAGGAGTGGGGAATCAAACCCGGTTCTCCCAGATTAGAGTCCGCGCACTTAACCACTACACCAAACTGGGGACTCCACCCCAGGGCCCCTCCCAGTCTTATTCAGGCTGCCTCTGGCTTCTAATGTTCAGGAACTGCCTCAAACAGACTTCCCAGGGTAAAGCAGAGTTACTAGTTTTTCCTGACCGCATTAAGGCTTTTATCACCCATTTCATCACTCACATGTCATTTTGCACAGTTTTTATTCAAATTGACTTTCTGCTCTTTTGTGCTGATCTCGGTAACGCTTCTGCGGATCCTTCACTGTTAACCCCGTTTTTTTCGCTTCTGCTGGCTGGGCATTTTTCTTTCACTGTTATTGATCCGGGTTGTTTTCGACAGGCTGCCGTTTAGTTATATGACTCACTACTGACTGTTTTGCACTTTGGTGTGTGGCGTAAGCATCCCCAGGCAGCTTTGCCTCGGAGAAGTGGGCACAGCAATATTTATGTTTATTTATTTATTTATAATTTCAATTTATAGCCCGCCCTCCCCGCAACGCGGGCTCAGGGCGGCTCACAAACAGGCATACGCCAACAACATAAAAACAGTTAAAACCATAAAAACCATTATTACAGAATTAGAACATATTAAGTGCTCTAGATGTTCCAAGCAAAATCTATCATCAAGATGGCGTGTCTAAGATGGTACATCCAATCAGTGCTATCAGTTCCACGTGGCACTGTCGTTCTCTCTCCCCAGGGCCAGACACATAAATGTGTCATATGCCAGACACATAAATAAAGAGGAGTCACACACCCCTCCTTTGAGGTCACACACCCCTTTCATGCTTGGGGCAAAGAGTGGGAGGGGCTTCTGGAGTTCTGGCCCAGCTGGTTGACCTCCTGATGGCCCCTGAGTTTTGGCCACTGTGTGACACAGAGTGTTGGACTGGATGGGCCATTGGCCTGATCCAGCATGGTCTCCCTTATCTTCTTATGAGGTCATCTGAAACTAAAAGGTCTGGGGAGGTTTTTCTTACAACAGGCAGTTGCAGGAAGAGACTAAGAGGGGTAGGGCTCCCCAGCAAGGTTTTGGCAGCACGAAGCCGGGGGGGGGGGGGCGGAGAGGAAAGACTGGATCTTGCCTCCAGAACCAGGGTGGAGCTCCTGGCCGTTTACACACAGACCCCACCTGAATCTCCCTCCCAACGTTCACCCCGGGGATGAAAAAGAAATGTCGCCCTGTGCCCCGACTGGCTCTGGCTATTCAAGGGAAAGGACGTCAAACCTCAAGAAACTTTTGCACGTGGGAAGTGGACTGGACCTTACAAGGCGTACTGCTGGATCTATTTTGGTGCTGCTGGTTGATCCCATTGAAAACCAAAGGCTTGGCGTCGGGTGTCCCGATAGGAAGGGCTACTGCTAAGAGCAATTTGCTGGTGAACTCTGGCCCCAGAGATATCCGGCTGTCCTCGACCACAGCCAGGGCTTCCTCGGCCCTGGCTCCGACCCAGTGGAACTCTCTTCCAACTTCCATCAGGGCCCTGCGGGACTTAATGCGATTCAACAGGGCCTGCAAAGGCAGAGCTGTTCCGCCGGGCTTTTGGCTGAGGACAGCAACAGCTGGCACCAGGGGTCATTTCCTGCAGGAGCGCACAGGAGCGAAGCTCCGGCAGTAAAGAACCCAAGGGGCGGGCACATGCAAAAAGCCCCACCCCCTGCTCCCAGCAGCCCTCAGTCAGAGCAAGAAGCAGCCAGGTAAGTTGCAGAAACCCCCCCAGCAGCCCTCAGTCAGAGCAAGGAGGAGCCAGGTAAGTTGCAGAAACCCCCCCCCCCGGCCCAAAACAGTCCAGTGGCACCTTTAAGACCAGGGTTTTATTCAGCTACAAGCTCTCCCTCCTCTGCAAGGACAGATCTGCACGTCCCCCCCCAATAGCTAGCAATCCAAAACAGTCCAGTGGAGCCTTTAAGACCAAGTTTTATTCAGGTACAAGCTCTTCCTCCTCTGCGAGGACAGATCTGTACGTTCCCCCCCGCCCCAATAGCTAGCAATCCAAAACAGTCCAGTGGAGCCTGAGCGGTGGGTGTTGCCTTCTGACACTTCCGGTGATGTCAGGGGGTGTGGCATATGCAAATAAGTTATGCTAATGAGTTATGCTAATGACCTCTTGCACCTCTTTTTCTACGAAATGACCCCTGGCTGGCACTCTCTTTTTTTCCATTCTGTCCTCTTTGGCCTCCTCCTTAACCTGCCCACAGGATAGAAGAACAGCCCAGAGTAGCTTTTGGATTAAATTACGGACGTCATCTGGAGACTATTAAATCAGGATCAACTGATCGTTGATTTGAATATGTGATTTTATATTGTGTTTAACCTGTGGTAAATCGCCCGGAGCCTTGTGTACTGGGCGGTCCAGAAATTTAACAACAACAACAACTTCAGCTGGGTCACTGGTGCAATGCGTGGGATCGGTCCTCTACAGGTCCAGATTACACTCTAGCGTGGCTGGAGACCACTGTTCCCTCTGAGCTGCGTTAAGTGTGAGCTAGCTCACAGTTTCTTAGCTTCCGGATCACAGACTTTTGTCTTCGTTCAGGAAGGAGGGCTCCCGAGCCAACTGATTTATGCAACAGCCAAATCGCTCGCTCACAGCTTGAATGCCCACAGCTCACAAAGTATAATTTTTGCTCACAGGACTCCGCAGCTTAGAGAGAGCGCTGCTGGTGACTTAACAAACCTTCCCACTCTGCCTCCGACCCCTTTCGCTAATCGCCAACAAAATGCCGGTTGAATGCAAAAGAGACCAGAGGGGCACCTGACGCTGGTTTTAAACTCCGCTGGGCTCAAGGGGAGGGAAGGAAGCAAACAGCATTTGGGCTTGCGGCGGAAACAGCCTGCCCCCCGGGGCGACGGGGAGGCCGAGACGACATGCCCCTGCCGGGCTCCCCACCTTGTAGACGTCTCCGTAGGTGCCGCTCCCCACTCTCTGGACCAGCTCGTAGTCATGCTGAGGGTTCCGCCGCATTATATCCCCAGTCGGGCGAGTCAGAGGATCCATAGTCCACAAACGCTCTCTCCCTCCCTTCCCCCCCGAGGGGGAACAGGGAACGGTCCGCAGCTGCCTCGCCTTCCCCGACGGCGGGTCTCCGAGATCGTCAGCAATGTCCCAGAGCTCCTAGCGAGGAGACCAGACGGCGACACCCATGGCTTCCGCCAGCTTCTCTACAGGCCTGAAACATAAATGAGGGACTCGCGTGAGGTTCTGGCATGGAAAAAGCCATCCCGGGACAATCTGGCTTCCGAACAAGGAAATGCAAACAAGGCTCCAGTAAATTAGGGTTCCAGTCTCCAGGTGGGGCCTGGAGATCTCCTGGAATTACAACCAATCTCCAGATGACAGACATATCAGCTCCCCAGGAGGAAAGGGCTGCTTTGGAGGGTGCAGGATAAGTGTGGACAATCACAACCTAATCAGAGAACAAATGTAAAGAAGACCGTCGTGAGAGTCTGACCCACACATCAGGCAGTCGTCAAGACTGGCAGAGAAGATGCGTTCTGTATATTATGGTCAATAAGCACCACAACACAATGAACAGATTCCTTCAAACCATATCATTTGCGGATGATACGAAGTTGTTCAGGGTGGTGAAAACCAGTAAGGATTGTGAGGCACTCCAAAGGGATCTGTCAAAGATGGGCGAGTGGGCGTCAACATGGCAAATGGGGTTCAATGTGGCCAAGTGCAAGGTGATGCACATTGGAGCCAAAAATCCTAAATATAAATATACGTTGATGGGGTCTGAACTGGCAGAGACTGATCAAGAGAGAGATCTTGGAGTTGTAGTAGATAACTCACTGAAAATGTCGAGACAGTGTGTGACTGCAATAAAGAAGGCCAATGCTATGCTGGGGATTATTAGGAAGAGTATTGAAAACAGATCAGCCAATATCATAATGCCCCTATATAAATCAAATGGTGCGACCTCATCTGGAATACTGTTTGCAGTTCTGGGCACCACACCTTAAAAAGGATATTATAGCTTTGGAAAAAGTGCAGAAAAGGGCAACTCGAATGATAAAAGGGTTGGAACACTTTCCCTATGAGGAAAGGTTAAGACACTTAGGGCTCTTTAGCTTGGAGAAACGACGACTGAGGGGTGACATGATTGAGGTTTATAAGATTATGCATGGGAAAGAGCAGGTAGAGAAAGAGGTACTTTTCTCCCTTTCTCACAATACAAGAACCCGTGGGCACTCCATGAAATTGCTGAGCGGTCGGGTTAGAACGGAGAAAAGGAAGTACTTCTTCACCCAAAGAGTGATTAACACTTGGAATTCACTGCCACAGGAAGTGGTGGCGGCTACAAGCATGGACGGCTTCAAAAGGGAATTAGATAAGCATATGGAGCAGAGGTCCATCAGTGGCTATTAGCAACAAGGTATAGATAGGGACTCTGGGGCAAGTGATGCTCTGTCATCTTGGTGCTTGGGGGGGGGGGTCAACAGTGGGAGGGCTTCTAATGTCCTGGCCCCACTGGTGGACCTCCTGATGGCACTGGTATTTCTGGCCACTGTGGGATACAGAGTGTTGGACTAGATGGGCCTTTGGCCTGATCCAACATTGGCATCTCTTATGTTCTTATGTTCTTATAAGAAAATCCCAGTGTAAGAATACATCATCAACATCGACTCCGGATTATATAACAACGTTTCAAAATTGGATCTTCCTCAGGCAATATTAGGTTTCCCTTGCTCGGAAGCCAGTCGAATCCGACTCTAGGGCCGCGGTGCTCATCTCCGTTTCCAAGCCTAAGAGCCAGTGCTGTCCGAAGATGTTACCGCGGTCATGTGGCCGGCATGACTACGGAACGCCGTGACCTTCCCAGCGAAAGCGGTACTTATTTACAAAAGCTCTCTTGCTCATAAAGTGCTTTACAAAAAGTCATGAAAGAGAGGACGCTGATCTCAATAAGTATGCAGGCTCGACAATGCCGCTAAGCTTCTAAGAGATCCCTGGGATTTTTACACTAGGATTTTCTTATGATTTGAAGGAATTTGTTCCTTGTGCTGTAGTGCTTGTTGACCATAATATACAGAACACATCTTCTCTGCAAGTCTTGTTGACTGCCTGATTTGTGGGTCAGACTCTCTGCTTTGGAGGGTGGACTGTACGGCGATGTATTCCCACTGAGGTCCCTCCCCAAGCTCTACCCCCCCAAACCTCCATCAATTTTCCAATATGGAGCTGGCAACCCTACCGCCTTTCCTGCTAGTTCACATGGGACAAGCCAACCAACAGGGAGTTCCCTGGCACAAGCCTCGGGGAAAAGAACATTGCTTGCCACCACAAAACAAGCCTGTGCATTAAGAACATAAGAACATAAGAGACGCCAATGTTGGATCAGGCCAAAGGCCCATCCAGTCCAACACTCTGTATCACACAGTGGCCATCAGGAGGTCCATCAGTGGGGTCAGAACTCCAGAAGCCCTCCCACTGTTGACCCCCCCCCCTAAGCACCAAGAAGACAGGGCATCATTTGCCCCAGAGCTCCTATCTATACCTTGTGGCTCATAGCCACTGATGGACTATTATTATTCCAACACATAAAGCCACTTTGGTTCCCCGTTGGAGAGAACGGGGGGGATATAAATGAAGTGAATAAATAATCACTGGAAATTAGATTGAGCCCCCAATTTGAGTAGGCGTTATGCAAAAGCTTTCAAAGTCGTAACAGAAGAGGGCAGCACCACAAAACGCGGGCAGAGCTACAAAGGAGACGGTTAAGAGCACCTCCCTTTGGAGAGCGAGATAACACCCGTGTCTCCAACCCTTTAGGGATACCACATCAGGGCCAAAATCCATCGGGAGCCAATTGTGCACGATAGCCACGGCCAAGGTGAAGGAAGCCGTGCGGTGGTGCGTCCTGGTGGCTTCCCTAATCCAAGCGGCGAAAGCCAAAAATCTTTTCTCCAGGACAGCCTACAGTACAGGTTTTATCCACTATCCTGTGGAGATTAGTCAAGGACCAGAGATCATGGGACAGGCTGAACTTAGTAAGTAAAAACAACCATGATATGATAACGAAATCTTGTTGCGGAAAAATATATCTTCTTTAATTATCCAGTGAGTCACAAATCATTAAAGGTGTTTCCTTTGAAGTACATTGGTCTCAAGTCTTTCTGACAGTACAGCGCTCAATAGACCGTTTCACTCAAGGTTTCATCAGATGAGACATTACACCTTTCGTATATTTTCTGCAACTTTTTCTGCTTCCTCTTCCTTTCTTTTTAGAGTGCGGACTCTAATCTGGGAGAACCTGGTTTGATTCCCCACTCCTCCACTCACACCTGGCTGGATGACCTTGGGCAAGCCGTAGTTCTGATAAGAGCTGTCTTTGAAAAAAGAGCCATTTCTGTCAAGAGCTCTCGCAGCCCCACCAGTGTTCCCTCTAAGCTGAGTTAGTGTGAGCTAGCTCACAGTTTCTTAGCCTCCGGCTCACACATTTTTGTCTTGGCTCAGGAAGGACGGCTCCAGAGCAAACTAATTTACGCAGCAGCCCAATTGCTCGCTCACAACTTTAATGCTAGTCACTCACAAAGTGGAATTTTTGCACACAAGACTCTGCAGCTTAGAGGGAACATTGAGCCCCACCCACCTCCCAGGGTGTCTGTTGTAGGGAGAGGAAGGGAAAGGAATTTGTAAGTCACTCTGAGACACCTTTGGGTAGTGAAGGGCGGAGCATAAATCCAATCTCTTCTCTTTTTCTAACTTACATCTCACACAACAAAATGATGTAAATTAGAAAGGAAGAGGGAACAGAAACAAGTTGCAGAAAATATACGAAAGGTGTAAGGTCTCATCTGATGAAACCTTGAGTGAAACGGTCTATTGAGCGCCGTACTGTCAGAAAAACGTGAGACCAATGTACTTCAAGGGAAACACCTTTAATGATTTGTGACTCACTGGATAATTAAAGAAGATACTGTTCTTCAACAAGATTTCGTTATCATATCATGGTTGTTTTTACTTACTAAGTTCATCCTGTGGAGATTGGCAAAGAGAACACCTTTCAGTACTACTGTCATGATCTGGGCTGTGCCACCAGAGGTCTACTAGGCCCAGGGAGCCTGGCTAGCAGTAGGTGAGGCTGGGCCTACAACTCCCAGAAGCCCCTGAGAGGTTTTGACCAACAGGAAAAGAGGAGGGCTTGGAATAAAAGATCTGGAGCAGCAGGAAAAGCTGTTCTTCTGCCCAAAAGGCAGAGCCAGAAGGAAGGCTGCTGTGGGGAAGAAACCCTCATCCTGAGGGAAGAAGAAGAGGAGATTGGATTTATACCCTGCCCTTCACTACCCAAAGGTGTCTCAGAGTGGTTTACAAATTCCTTTCCCTTCCCCTCCTCACAACAGACACCCCATGAGGTAGGTGGGGCTGAGAGAGCTCTGACAGAAACTGCTCTTTTTCAAGAACAGCTCTGCCGGAACTATGGCTTGCCCAAGGTCATCCAGCAGGTGCAAGTGGAGGAGTGGGGAATCAAACCCGGTTCTCCCAGATTAGAGTCCATTCACTTAACCACTACACCAAACTGACTCTTGAAGGGTGAGTAGTCTAAGGCCACTGCAGATAGTGAGCAGACAGTGAGCTAGGGACAGTATATTTAGACGCATAAGGGCATTTGATTCCTTTTCTTTTCACCCACTTACTGTTATAATTCTGCACCTTGTTTGTTTGACCTCTTATAAAATAAACTATTTTCATTGTTCACTCTGCCTGGTCCTCACTGTTATTCGGCCAAAAGGGAGGTGTAAAGGTCTTGGGAAGCTGCTCTGGGCTTTCTCAAGGGAACCTAAATCCAGAGTGGTGGCAGCGTCAGGTGACACCCCACCTGAGCCGTGACAGCTACGTTGACGGATTCCACCCTCCCACGATCACCACTGAGCTTCTGAAGAACAGCAAGCCAATGGAGAGCGACCTTTCACCCGGACTGGGCCCTCCATCAGCTTGTCTACGCCGATGTCACTATCGATGAGAAGACCGAGTGCACCTGCAAGGTGGAGCACGAAACCTTGCGTGGACCCTAAACCCACAAACTCGAATTTGAGTACTGAGCAGATGTCCTCAGGAAAAGTGATTGGAAGACTTTTGCCATTTGAGATGCATTCCAGCCATGCTATCCTGAACTGTTTTTCCTGTGCTGCCCCCGCTCTGAAATGACTGCTTTGGGGGGGGAAATTATTGCAGCCTATTTTGCAATCTGAACCGTGATTCAGCCTGGTGTTGCTTTTGTTTGAATTCATTTATTAAAATCTTCTGGAGGTTTGTTTGGATTTTACTGGTGAAGGGAAATACGCTGAGAAGATGTATGTTTGGATACAACCCCTTTCTTACCTGGCGTGTGCACTGCTGTTGTGATCTGTCCCGAGCCTGCTTGTGGGGAGGGTGGAATACAAGCCTAAATAAATAAATAACACCCCCCCCCATTTGACAGAATCTAGTTCTTGAATTTGTTCAGGTCTCCCCAGAGAGCACTACGGTCAGGAACACAACACCGACTGACCGTTCCAGGCCCTAAGGATGCCAGGTTTGCTGCCACCAGGGCCAGGGCCTTTTCAATGGTGGCTCCATACTGGTGGAATGAGCTCCTGGAAGAGATCAGGGCCCTGCGGGACCTTTTGCAGTTCCGCAGGGCCTGCAAGATGGAGCTCTTCCACCAGGCTTTCCATTAGGAGCTGCCACTCCACCACCACCACCACCATCTATGGTTACGGGCCAGCCCTGGTCTGGAAAGCATATTACATCATCGCTCTACACTGAAGATCACTAAAGTTGGAAAGAACCATTAGTATGCCATCGCATTTAGTTAAAGATCACTAGCACTTTAATTATTGGAGTGTTCTAATGTTTTAATGTTTACTGTCAATGCTTATATTTAAATGTTTTAATCTTTGTATATGGTTTTACGGTACTGGGTACCGACTAATGTTAGCCGTCCTGAGCTCGCTCGCGGGGAGGGCAGGGTATAAATCGAAATAATAAAATAAAATAATAAATGTTCCAATCCTTGCAAGAGCAGAAGAAGAACAGCTCTGACAGAACTATGGCTTGCCCAAAGCCATCCAGCAGGTGCAAGCAGAGGAGTGGAGAATCAAACCCGGTTCTCCCAGATTAGAGTCCGCACACTTAACCATTACACCAAACTGGCTCTCCCACTACATAAAACTGGATTTATCCCCTGCCCTTCATTGGGAGTCTCTGAGCAGCTTACAATCTCCTTTCCCTTCCCCTCCCCACAACAGACACTCTGTGACAGAAACTGCTCTTTTTCAAGGACAACCCTGACAGAACTATGGCTTACCCAAGGTCATCCAGCAGGTGCAAGTGGAGGAGTGGGGAATCAAACCCGGTTCTCCCAGATTTGAGTCTGCGCACTTAATAACTGCACCCGGCAGGATAACAACCTTAAGGGCCGGAAGCCCGGCTCTTGGTTGAATGGAAGCTGAGATTCTCAGTGTGTTGAATTCTGCACCCGGGCGCACCTTTTATAACAAGTCACATCTAAGATTACTCGATGCCAACAAGCATCAGCGCAATTGTGTCATGAGCCCTTCAGCGCAGCCACGCACACATCAGTCGCATTCTGCGTCTCTAATGCGCAGCCCAAGCCGAGCTGGCATTGATTGGCAGGTCTTCCAGGGAGGAGTCGTATTGGTCAAAGTAAACACAGATTAGAAGCCTGTTCTGACATCTGGGTCACAGAGATTTAGGGAGGGTATAAGAAGTGAACTATCACAAGAGGGGTTAAACCAAGGGTGTCAAACATGCGGCCTGGGGACCGGATGAGGGCCCCGGAGGGCTTCTATCAGGCCCGCAGTGGGACTGGCTGTCTTCTGTTTCTTCTTCCAGTTCTGCTGCGTCATCGTAGGTCTGCAGCTTACAGATACACACCTGAACGGCATACTCAAGATGGCGACAGCACAGACATTTTGAAGTAATCATTCAGAGCAAGAGGTGTCCGTTATCAGACACTGTTAAACAAACAAAATATTGCAAGAGTGCTGATTTCAAGCATGTTTTTATTTTAAGTAAAAAAAAACTTTGTGTTTGTGTTCTTTACAAAGTTTATATCTCTGCTACCCAGGAGCTGTGGTGGCTCAAGTGGTTAAGACGCTGAACTGCAGGCTGTGGAAGGTCAGTAGTTCAGCAGTTCGAGACCCGGGTGCCACATGATGGAGTGAGCTCCCGTCTCTAGTTCCAGCTCCTGCCAACCTAGCAGTTCGAAAGCAAGAAATTGCAAGTAGATAAATAGGGACCACTTCGGTGGGAAGGTAACAGCGCTCCTTGTGCCTTGGTGTTTAGTCATGCCGGCCACATGACCACGGAAACGTCTTCGGATAGCGCTGGCTCTTCGGCTTTGAAACGGAGATGAGCACCGCAACCTTAGAGTCGGATTCGACTGGCTTTCGAGCAAGGGAACCTTTACCTTTACCCGGCACTACATTTTATGACACACAGATCCGGCCCTCATAACAAAGGAGTTCGACACCCCTGGGTTAAACTGCCTTATGGCACATCTACCCAGGAGTCCGGATTGGTGCCTTTAGCACAAGAAGCAATGCCTGCCAAACAGATTTCTCAGACACTCAGGTCTGAGTGCCAGCAAGTTCTCAAACAGGCAAATGCACGGGGTCGGCTTCTCCTGTGTTACCTCATTCCTGGGACCAGGAGGATGAGGGTACGGGCTATTTGTATTCTGGCTTGAGCTGCCTGCACTTTCTTCCTGTGCACTGGTACAAGGAGCACGCGATAA
>NW_015175384.1:18516-22710 GCF_001447785.1 Gekko japonicus | reverse complement strand
GTGAGCTAGCTCACAGCTTTTTAGCCTCCGGCTCACAGATTTCTGTCTTCGCTCAGGAAGGAGGGCTCCAGAGCAAGCTAATCCATGCAGCAGCCCAATCGCTCGCTCACAGCTTTAATGCCAGGAGCTCACAAAGTAGAAGTTTTGCTCACAAGACTCCACGGCTTAGAGGGAGCATGGGACACGGCAGAGGTTTACAAAATCATGCACGGGGCTGGAAAGAGCTGCCGGAATACGAGAACTCGAGGGCATCCAATTAAACTGATGGGCAGCAGATTCAGGACGGACAAGAAGGAAATGCTCCTTTGCACGGCAAGCAATTAGAATGCGGAATTCACTGCCAGAGGATGTTGGGATGGCCACGGGCACAAACAGCTTTAAAAGACCGATTCATGGAGGAGAGGTCTCTCAGTGGCTACTAGCCAAAGTAAGTAAAGGGCATCTCCATGTTCAGGGGCAGTCAGCCTGTGAACTCCAGAGCCAGGAGGAAACATCAGGCCTCTCTGCCCTGTTGCTGGCCCTCCAGAGGAACTGGCTGGCCCCTGTATGAGACAGGATGCTGGACTAGAGGGACCCTCACTGCTCTGATCCAGCAGGGCTCTTCTGATGTTCTAATGAAGGCCTCAGCCTCTCTGCCCTGTCGTTGGCCCTCCAGAGGAACTGGCTGGCCACTGTGCTGGACTAGATGGACTACTGCTCTGACCCAGCAGGGCTCTCCTTATGTTCTTATGCTGCAGCACCCAATGAGGGAGATTATGCGGCACGGGGTACTGAGAACGTCCACCGTGTCCCTTTCTCCACACAGCATACAGGCATCACGCACGATCCGGGCACCCTGCATCCACAGGAAGAACAAGGAACGGGAAAGGCGGCTAAAGGCACTCCAGACTCATCCACCACCCGTGTCTCTGTGGATGTGCTGACAGGAGCCTCCAAATTTCGGGCAAAACTCAAGCTGCCACTTTCCCAGATGCTCCACCAGAAATCTGGAGGAAACAGCCAGGGAATGGGGGGAGGCAAACTGGCAAGGCCCAGAACTGCTGCGGATTCTCCCACAGAAAAAGGCACACGTTTGCCAGTGGAAAATCTCACACAGCAACCAAAGTTTTGCAAGAAATTGTTTGGCCGATCCTCCTCCGTCCAAAGAGTGTTTTCCTCATAAACAGAACCGAAGAGGCAAACATTCTTTTTGCGCAAGCTGCTGAAGAGGACCGTTTTTGCTTCTGGAAAACCGAATATCAAGCAGAAACATGCAGGGTCCGTTTTGGAAACCCACTGGGCACAGTCCACAGCCGTGCTGCACCGGGGCGGAATAATACCGAGCACCAAGTTCAGCAGCCCAAGAACTTCAGCTTTTTAAAAACACAGCAAGCTCCTTGATGTAAAGATAGACTTAAAAAGCATGTGTACAAAGCTCCGCGCTGCTAACGAGCTGAGCAATTTAAGCCGATTAATCATCTGCCTCTCCAAATTAATAACAACCAAGCCCTCGATATGGACGCTCTTTTGAGATCACGACAGAAATGATCTGTCTAGTAGGTCTGTATGCCGCCCTTTCTCCAGTGATATCCGATGCAGCGTGAATGGCTCACCTTGCCTCCTTTTATCCTCTCTACAACCCTGCGAGGTAGGTAAGGCTGAGAGAGAGAGAGTGATGGGCCCAAAGCCACCCAGTGAATTCCAGGGCAGAGTGGATCCTCGTCTGACAACCGACCGCTACATCGCTGACTCTCAAGAAACAGAAAATGCAGTACAATGAACAGTCTAACGCAGCTATTCAGTTGGGCAATTTCCCACCCATTCCCCCTACACAAATACACTAGGGCAAAAACGGTATTTTGAAAAGCGTGCCCTCCCCCCCCCCTTCCAGACTCACAAATTAAAATTCTGTCCTTGCCAAGACAGCAACTAAAACTTCAGTAGATCCATCTACCAATCGCAGCTTGCGGCCTGCCTTAAAAGCCAGAGGGAACCCAAGTTTTAATTCCCCTAAGCAGAACCAGGGGGGAAAACAAGCAAATTCATGCAAATCTGCTGGCTTGGCTCTATTAGACTGCAGAACCCGGCGTTTCTTGGCACAGCCTCGGTAGATTAGTCAGATGCCCAATTTCGATTTGTTTAGCACTCGGCAGACATCGCCAGCCACTGCGATGGAGTCTGCAGCAGGGAACCGCAAAGTCCAAGAATCCGAAAGACTAAGTGCTTCGTCCTGGAATTCTGCGCAGCATCTTACTAAGCGTATAAACAAGAGGCCCGAGATAAATCTCGCTGACGACAAAGACGTGGAATGACTTCTGAGCCAGGCAGACTCCCTGAAAGGGAATCAAACCTTTTTCAAGCCACCTCCGTGGTGGATTTATTTTATTTTTATCTGATGTCCCCGTTGGAAGGGACCATCAGGGTCACCTAGTCTGGCCAACTCAGTAAAGCTTTCAGTGGGGGTGAAAATACACCCTGGATGTCTTTTCAAATAAAATAAAATAAATAATGCCAGCATTCCTCTCTGCCATAAAAGCTTGGGGGTGTTTCATCTGTTTCTTTAATTACATTTATGCCTTGCCTTTTCCCACAATGGGAATGCAAACCTGCTTACACGGTTCTCCTCTCCTCCTTGTTAGCTTCACACCAACCACCCTGCGAGGCAGGGCAGGCTGAGTGCACGTGCCTGCCCAAGGTCACCCAGCAAGCTTCCGTGACAGAGCAAGGATTTGAACCCAGGTCCCACAGATCAATATTTGGGAGCAACTCGATGACACTGAACACATACACACACACACACAGATCCTGACACTCCAACCGCTGCCTCTCCCCGGCTGATGGAGACCCACCTAAGGACACAGAAAGGACCTGTGTGACCCACAGATGGGGCATAAGAATTACTGGAGGGGAGGGGGGGTCAGCCTACTGCAATAAAAACTCAAACCAGGAGTCAAAGAATCATGGAAATCATAGAATCATAGAGTTGGAAGGGGTCTCCAGGGTCATCTAGACCAACCCCCCTGCACAAGGCTGGAAATTCACAAACACCTCCCCCCCCCACAAACACACACACACTGACCCCTGCTCCATGCCCAGAAGATGGCAAAAAACCCTCCAGGATTCCCGGGGCAAACTGGGCACCTTCAAAATGAGCCCTTTTTAACTGAGCATTAAACTTCTGTGGATTTGTAAAAAGTTTGCAGGCATGAAAAGGGGCCAGGAGGACTGGAGCTTAGGGAGAGGAAGGCCCTCCAAGCCGCCCCCCCTCCCCAACAGCCAGGCTCTTGAGTCGAGGAGGAAAAACGACCCCCATAGTGACCCCCGTAAAACGCTGAGACTCCCTTAAAACCCCTCCAGACACACCGACCCCCACTGCCCCCATCCCAAGCCTGCAGACCGGGCAGAGGGGGGGCCTAACCCGGCTCAGGTCTGGGTCTGCAGGAGGAGACTGGGGGGGGGGGAGGTAAAAAAGTAGAATGCTCCCTCTAAGCTGTTGAGTCTCGTGAGCAAAAATCCTACTTTGTGAGCTCCTGGCATTGAAGTTGTGAGCGAGCTACTTGGCTGCTGTATCAATTAGTTTGCTCTGGAGCCACGTCCTTCCTGACCGAAGACAAAAAAAGTGTGAGCTGGAGGCTACAAAACTGTGAACTGGCTCACACCAACTCAGCTGAGAGGGAGCACTGCCTGCAACGCTCCCTCTAAGCTGTGGAGCCTTGTGAGCAAAGATTCTACTTGGTGAGCTTACTGGCACTGAAGTTGTGAGCGAGTGATTTAGCTGCTGCATTAACTAGCTTGCTCTGGAGCCACATCCTTCCTGGGCTAAGACGAAAATCTGTGAGCTGGAGGCTACAAAACTGTGAGCTGGCTCACACCAACTCAGCTGAGAGGGAGCACCGCCTGCAACGCTCCCTCTAAGCTGTGGAGCCTTGTGAGCAAAGATTCTACTTGGTGAGCTTACTGGCACTGAAGTTGTGAGCGAGTGATTTAGCTGCTGCATTAACTAGCTTGCTCTGGAGCCACATCCTTCCTGGGCTAAGACGAAAATCTGTGAGCTGGAGGCTACAAAACTGTGAGCTGGCTCACACCAACTCAGCTGAGAGGGAGCACCGCCTGCAACGCTCCCTCTAAGTCGTGGAGTCCTGTGAGCAAAAATCCTACTTTGTGAGCTCCTGGCATTGAAGTTGTGAGCGAGCGACTCGGCTGCTGCATAAATTA
>NW_015175384.1:0-18075 GCF_001447785.1 Gekko japonicus | reverse complement strand
TCCGAAGACATTTCCATGGTCATGTGGCCGGCATGACTAAACACCAAGGTGCACGGAACGCTGTTACCTTCCCACCGAAGTGGTCAGGGGCCGGCCCAACGCCGCGGTAGGCCCCGATCCCTCCCGTCGCCTCACCTCTCCTTCCCGAGCCGGGCCCAGGGGAGGGGGAGGGGGAGGCCCCCCGCTCGCCTTGTCCCTCCGCTCGCTGCCCCGGCTGGGCCTTCCTCCGCCGCCGCCGCGTCTGGGCCCCAAGTCGGCCTGGCCCACCGCCTTCCAGAACGCCGCTCGCTGTGTGGAACCCGCTCCGGGCCGGCCCGCGCCTCAGCAGCCAGCCAGCCGAAGGAGAGGGAGGGAGGGAAGGAGGGAGGGAGCCCCCCCCCCCCCCCCCCCCCCCTCCGCCGGGCCCCCCTCCCGCGCTGGCCCGCCTGGATCCGGCCCCCGCCCCGCCGTCGACGAGGGAGGGCCGGGCTGGCCCGGCTGAGAGGCAGAGCCACAGCGCCCCGAAGCGGGGGATCCGCGGCCTGGCCCGGCCCGGCCCCCCCGCCTCATCGCTCCGCTCTGGCCCGGCCCGCTCGGAGCGCTGGCGGTTCCTCGGAGAGAGGCGCGCGAGGGACTATAATCCGGCTCCCACCGCCCTCCCTCCTTCTTCCCCCCTCGCGGAATGAGGCGTTTTTAACCCGCTCTCTCGGTCGGTGCGCTCTGCGACTGAAGGGGAGGAAGGAGAGGAGGTCGGGTTTAGACCACCGCCGCCCTTCATGACCAGAGGAAGGGGCATTTCCACACGCTCAATAAGGCCCTTTCGAAAGACCCACTTTGCCCACTGGAGTTGACGGGGTGAAATGAAGAAGAAGAGGAAGAGACTCGGTTTATACCCCATGGCCCTTCACTACCCAAAGGAGTCTCAGAGCGGCTTACAAACTCCTTTCCCTTCCTCTCCCCACACCAGACACCCTGTGAGGTCAGAGGGGCTGAGAGAGCTCTGACAGAAACTGCCCTTGAGAGAACAGCTCTGAGAGAACTTGTGACTTATCAAAGGTCACCCCAGCAGCTGCATGTGGAGGAGGGGGAAATCAAGGAGAAGAAGAAAGAAGGAAATTTGGATTTATTCCCCGCCCTTCACTCCCCAAAGGAGTCTCAGAGCGGCTTACAAACTCCTTTCCCTTCCTCTCCCCACACCAGACACCCTGTGAGGTCAGAGGGGCTGAGAGAGCTCTGACAGAAACTGCCCTTGAGAGAACAGCTCTGAGAGAACTTGTGACTTATCAAAGGTCACCCCAGCAGCTGCATGTGGAGGAGGGGGAAATCAAGGAGAAGAAGAAAGAAGGAAATTTGGATTTATTCCCCGCCCTTCACTCCCCAAAGGAGTCTCAGAGCGGCTTACAAACTCCTTTCCCTTCCTCTCCCCACACCAGACACCCTGTGAGGTCAGAGGGGCTGAGAGAGCTCTGACAGAAACTGCCCTTGAGAGAACAGCTCTGAGAGAACTTGTGACTTATCAAAGGTCACCCCAGCAGCTGCATGTGGAGGAGGGGGAAATCAAGGAGAAGAAGAAAGAAGGAAATTTGGATTTATTCCCCGCCCTTCACTCCCCAAAGGAGTCTCAGAGCGGCTTACAAACTCCTTTCCCTTCCTCTCCCCACACCAGACACCCTGTGAGGTCAGAGGGGCTGAGAGAGCTCTGACAGAAACTGCCCTTGAGAGAACAGCTCTGAGAGAACTTGTGACTTATCAAAGGTCACCCCAGCAGCTGCATGTGGAGGAGGGGGAAATCAAGGAGAAGAAGAAAGAAGGAAATTTGGATTTATTCCCCGCCCTTCACTCCCCAAAGGAGTCTCAGAGCGGCTTACAAACTCCTTTCCCTTCCTCTCCCCACACCAGACACCCTGTGAGGTCAGAGGGGCTGAGAGAGCTCTGACAGAAACTGCCCTTGAGAGAACAGCTCTGAGAGAACTTGTGACTTATCAAAGGTCACCCCAGCAGCTGCATGTGGAGGAGGGGGAAATCAAGGAGAAGAAGAAAGAAGGAAATTTGGATTTATTCCCCGCCCTTCACTCCCCAAAGGAGTCTCAGAGCGGCTTACAAACTCCTTTCCCTTCCTCTCCCCACACCAGACACCCTGTGAGGTCAGAGGGGCTGAGAGAGCTCTGACAGAAACTGCCCTTGAGAGAACAGCTCTGAGAGAACTTGTGACTTATCAAAGGTCACCCCAGCAGCTGCATGTGGAGGAGGGGGAAATCAAGGAGAAGAAGAAAGAAGGAAATTTGGATTTATTCCCCGCCCTTCACTCCCCAAAGGAGTCTCAGAGCGGCTTACAAACTCCTTTCCCTTCCTCTCCCCACACCAGACACCCTGTGAGGTCAGAGGGGCTGAGAGAGCTCTGACAGAAACTGCCCTTGAGAGAACAGCTCTGAGAGAACTTGTGACTTATCAAAGGTCACCCCAGCAGCTGCATGTGGAGGAGGGGGAAATCAAGGAGAAGAAGAAAGAAGGAAATTTGGATTTATTCCCCGCCCTTCACTCCCCAAAGGAGTCTCAGAGCGGCTTACAAACTCCTTTCCCTTCCTCTCCCCACACCAGACACCCTGTGAGGTCAGAGGGGCTGAGAGAGCTCTGACAGAAACTGCCCTTGAGAGAACAGCTCTGAGAGAACTTGTGACTTATCAAAGGTCACCCCAGCAGCTGCATGTGGAGGAGGGGGAAATCAAGGAGAAGAAGAAAGAAGGAAATTTGGATTTATTCCCCGCCCTTCACTCCCCAAAGGAGTCTCAGAGCGGCTTACAAACTCCTTTCCCTTCCTCTCCCCACACCAGACACCCTGTGAGGTCAGAGGGGCTGAGAGAGCTCTGACAGAAACTGCCCTTGAGAGAACAGCTCTGAGAGAACTTGTGACTTATCAAAGGTCACCCCAGCAGCTGCATGTGGAGGAGGGGGAAATCAAGGAGAAGAAGAAAGAAGGAAATTTGGATTTATTCCCCGCCCTTCACTCCCCAAAGGAGTCTCAGAGCGGCTTACAAACTCCTTTCCCTTCCTCTCCCCACACCAGACACCCTGTGAGGTCAGAGGGGCTGAGAGAGCTCTGACAGAAACTGCCCTTGAGAGAACAGCTCTGAGAGAACTTGTGACTTATCAAAGGTCACCCCAGCAGCTGCATGTGGAGGAGGGGGAAATCAAGGAGAAGAAGAAAGAAGGAAATTTGGATTTATTCCCCGCCCTTCACTCCCCAAAGGAGTCTCAGAGCGGCTTACAAACTCCTTTCCCTTCCTCTCCCCACACCAGACACCCTGTGAGGTCAGAGGGGCTGAGAGAGCTCTGACAGAAACTGCCCTTGAGAGAACAGCTCTGAGAGAACTTGTGACTTATCAAAGGTCACCCCAGCAGCTGCATGTGGAGGAGGGGGAAATCAAGGAGAAGAAGAAAGAAGGAAATTTGGATTTATTCCCCGCCCTTCACTCCCCAAAGGAGTCTCAGAGCGGCTTACAAACTCCTTTCCCTTCCTCTCCCCACACCAGACACCCTGTGAGGTCAGAGGGGCTGAGAGAGCTCTGACAGAAACTGCCCTTGAGAGAACAGCTCTGAGAGAACTTGTGACTTATCAAAGGTCACCCCAGCAGCTGCATGTGGAGGAGTGGGAAATCAAGGAGAAGAAGAAAGAAGGAAATTTGGATTTATTCCCCGCCCTTCACTACCCAAAGGTGTCTCAGAGCGGCTTACAAACTCCTTTCCCTTCCTCTCCCCACAACAGACACCCTGTGAGGTAGGCAGGCCTGAGAGAGCTCTTGACAGGAACTGCTCCTGAGAGAACAGCTCTGGCAGAACTACGGCTTGCCCAAGGTCATCCAGCAGCCGCAAGTGGAGGCGTGGGGAATCAAACTCAGGAATCCCAGATTAGAGCCCACACACTTCACCACAACACCAAACTGGCAAAATCCACTGGCAAACGATTGCTAAAGTGGATCGAAACTGCGTTATTTAGCATGTGTGGAAAGCACCCTTAGCGTGTGTGAGAGCGGCTTCCAATCTCCTTTCCCT
This sequence comes from Gekko japonicus, assembly GCF_001447785.1. Taxonomy (NCBI): domain Eukaryota; kingdom Metazoa; phylum Chordata; class Lepidosauria; order Squamata; family Gekkonidae; genus Gekko; species Gekko japonicus. The sequence continues at coordinate 14,046 of NW_015175384.1, read as the reverse complement.
TCCCCTCCCCACAACAGACACCCTGTGAGCAATGCTCCCTCTAAGCTGTGGAGTCCTGTAAGGAAAAATTCTACTTTGTGAGCTAATGGCATGAAAGTTGTGAGCGAGTGATTGGGCTGCTGCGTCAATTAGTTTGCTCTGCATCCCTCCTTCCTGAGCTGAGCCAAAAATGGGTGAGCTGGAGGCTAAAAAACTGTGAGCTAGCTCACACTAACTTGGCTTAGAGGGAACACTGCCTGTGAGGTAGTTGGGGCTGAGAGAGCTCTCTGAAGGACTGCCCTTGAGAGAACAATTCTGACCCGAACTATGTCTTGCCCATGGTCATACCAGCAGCTGCACGTGGAGGAAGATTGGGGAATCCAACCTGGTTCTCCCAGATCAGAGTCCATGCACTACTCCAAACTGGATTTCACTGTGTGTGCAATGGCAGAATCTGCTTGCCAACATCGCTGAAGAGGATTGAAACGGCCTTATTTAGTACATGTGTGAAAGTGCCCTGGGCAGTCAGTCACTCACAACTGCAGAGAGAGCCAGGTTCGAGTCCTAGGGCTCCTTTCAGCCCAACATATGTATAAGCATTTTTTGTGGTCTTAAAGATGCCCCGGGACTCAAACTTGCGCACTTGTGTGCATGCACATGAAAGTTTATAAAACTTTTTTGGTCTCTTAAAAGTGCCCCTGGACTCAAACTTGCGCACTTGTGTGCATGCACATGAAAGCTTATAGCCAGAATAAAACTCTGTTGGTCTCATAAAGGTACCCCTGGACTCAAACTTGTGCTCTTGTGCGCATGCACACTAAAGCTTATACCTGGAATAAAAAGTTTTTTGGTCTGTTAAAGGTGCCATTGGAGTCAAACTTTGCTCTGCTGCTTCAGACCCACAGGGCTACCCACGTGAAACTACACAGAGAGACAGTGTGGTGTGTAGTGTTGGGAGTGGCCAACTAGGCTATGGGAAATGTAAAGCTGCTAAATCCGGACAGGGAAATGCTTGGAGATTTGGGGGTGGGGCCTGCGCAGGGGAGAATTTAGGGAGGCATTTCACCTAGAACCTATGGCAGGGGTCCCCAACGTGGTGCCCTTGGGCGCTATGACGGCCACCAACACCTTTTCTGGCACCCACCGTGTGTTTTCAGGAAGTGGGCGGGGCCAGGTAGGCCTTTTGTCTAGCAAGGCTTCTGATTGGCTGTCGTAGATTTGATTGGCTGTACACATGTTTTTAAAAAAACTTGCTTTGGCAGCAGCTCTCACTACAACACAAGGATCGTCACTGTGTGACTGAAGTTTAGCCGTGGCAATCATTTTGTGGCTAGCTGCGCCTTCTGCAGCGGCCATTTTGTTGCTGAGCCCACCATGCCATGTCAGAATTCCAATGTGCCTGCAGGCTCAAAAAGAACATAAGAACATAAGAGAAGCCATGTTGGATTAGGCCAGTGGCCCATCCACTCCAACACTTTGTGTCGCACAGTGGCCAAAACCTAGGGGCCATCAGGAGATCCACCAGCGGGGCCAGAACTCCAGGAGCCCTCCCACTCCTGCCCCCCAAGAATACAGAGCATCACTGCCTCAGACATAGGAACATAAGAGAAGCCATGTTGGATCAGGCCAGTGGCCCATCCATTCCAACACTCTGTGTTGCCGAGGCACCATCAGGAGGTCCACCAGTGGGGCCAGAACTCCAGAAGGCCTCCCACTATTGCTCCCCAAGCACCAAAAATACAGACCATCACTGCCCCGGAGAGATTGGGTTGGTGGATTCCTGATTTATAGTATATACCATAGAGTCCAGCCTCCAAAGCAGACATTCCTTCCAGGGGAAGTGATTTGGGCAGACTGGAGATGGGTTGTAATTTCAGGAGATCCCCAGGCCTCTGTCATGGAAAGTGGCTGGATGGCCTTGAGCCAGTCAAACACGCAGTCTAGTAGGGTCGCCAGCCTCCAGTTGGGGCCTGGAGTTCTCCCAGAAAGAATTGCGACTCATCTCCAGACTACACAGATCAGTTCCCCTGGAGGAAATGGCTGCTTCGGAGGGCGGGCTCTGTGGTACTATTCCCTGCTGAGGCCCTTCCCCTCCCCACATCCTGCCTCCCCCGGGCTTCACCCTCCACATCTCCACCCATTTCCCAGCCCGGAGTTGGGAACCCTGCCCAGCCCGGCCTACCTCTCAGTGCTGCTGTGGGGATACAGTGCAAGAGAGGAGAATGATGTGAACTGCTTTGGGTCCCCACTGGGGAGAAAGACGGGGTAGAAATGATTGTGAGAGGGAGGGTAGGAAGGGTCGCCTCCGTGCTTAGTTCTCGTGGCCCTTCCTTACACGCCCAGGGAAATGCTGATCCATCCCTACTTTGGGGTCAGGAAGCCATTTTCCTCCAGGCCAGTTTGGCAGGAGATCCTGGAGGGGGTTGGACTAGATGACCCTGGAGGTCCCTTCCAACTCTATGTAGAGAGCCAGTTTGGTCTAGTGGTTCCCTTCCAACTCTACGTAGAGAGACAGTTTGGTGTAGTGGTTAAGTGTGTGGACTCTAATCTGGGAGAACCGGGTTTGATTCCCCACTCCTCCACTTGCAGCTGCTGGATGACCTTGGGCAAGGATGACCTTGAAAAAGAGCAGTCTCTGTCAAGAGCTCTCTCAGCCCCACCTACCTCACAGGGTCTCTGTTGTGGGGTGGGGGAGGGAAAGGAGTTTGTGAGCCGCTCTGAGACTCCTAGAGACCCTAGTGTATCTTATACATACATTGTAATAAAAAAACCTATATGGCTATCATCAAATGATAAATTAATTCAAAAACTATATAACTTTCTGTTAACCGATTATTTACAAGATGAAACAGTTAAAACTACCATGATAGCATGGATGAAAGATCTAGAGCGCAATGTAGACATAGATCAACGGACTAAAATTTGGAAGTCGGCTAAATTGATGAGAGCCATTCCATATAAAGAAAATATATTCAAAATGTTCCATAGGTGGCACTGGACACCAGATAAAATAGCAAAATGTTATGTGAATGGAAATAGAAACTGTTGGAAATGTAACAAAAAATGTCGGCACATATTTTCACATGTGGTGGAGATGTGAAAAAGTACAAAAATATTGGTGCAAAATATATAATATAGTGAAAGAAATAACAGGATTTGAGCTACAGTTTATACCAGAAGTATGTTTATTAAATATATTTCCAGAAAAATGTAACAAGGAGAATCTATATATAATAACGTATATCTTTACAGCAAGAATAATGTTAGCAAAATGTTGGAAATCAGATATAATACCCTCAAAGGACAAAGTGATAGAAAAACTGTTATGGTTGGCGGAAATGGACAGGTTAAGTCAAACCAAGACAGCTGGGTGGCGAACCCGCGTACTGACCGTATGGTGACTTGCCTGCCTGGTGCGAAGGTAGCGGACCTTACGCGTGTTTTAGATAGGCTGGTAGATAGTGCTGGGGAGGAGCCAGTGGTCGTGGTGCATGTCGGCACCAACGATGTGGGGAAATGCAGTCGTGAGGTCCTGGAGGAGAAATTTAGGATGCTGGGCAGGAAACTTAGGTCCAGGACCTCCAAGGTAGCCTTCTCAGAAGTGTTACCTGTTCCACGCGCAGGGCCGGAGAGACAGGCAGAGATCAGGAGTCTCAATGCGTGGATGAGACGATGGTGTAGGGGGGAAGGGTTCAGGTTTGTTAGGCACTGGGATACTTTTTGGAACAAGAGGGAGCTGTACAGGCGAGACGGTCTCCACTTGTCCCGAGAAGGAACCAGGCTGCTGGCACTTAAAATCAAAAAGGTGGCAGAGCAGCTTTTAAATTGAATATTGGGGGAAAGCCGACAGGAGATGAAAAGTCTCTGGTTCGGGTTGGCTCATCTGAGAGAGGTGAGGGGGTACCGGTTGCTTTTCTAAAGGGAGGTGGATTGAAATTGTCCACAGAGGCCATGGCTGGTGACATGGATTGCCGGACAACGACTCGAGATAGCAAGAGGAAGGATGCAGGCTTAACTTGTAAGGACCAGCTGAGCTTAACTTGAAAGACCAGCTGAGCTCTGAGCAGGAGCAGGAGAGAGAGCTAGGGACTCTTAAACTAGGGGCTCTGTAAGAAGCCCAAAAAGAGCCAGAAAGACAAGGCCCTAGGCTCTTTGTCTTTCCCGTAAAATAATTTGACTTTGATAACAAAAACCACATAAATACCAAGGGTTTAAAAGGGGGATTATATTTATTTATTTTAAAAGAATTATGAAGCCAGAATGCCAGCAGGGGGTTGGGGGCTATCCAGTGTTTTGCACGGAGTGTCACATGTATGACTATCTGCCCACTGGGCAGAAGTCTTGGGTGTGTCCTCGGTGCAAGGAGCTCCTGGTTCTCAGGGAACGTGTGTGCTCCCTTGAGGCCAAGGTGGCTGACCTGGAGAAGCAGAGACAGTCAGCTAGGCACACAGAAAAGACTCTCGGGGACTTGTTAGCTACGTCCCACTCTGGATCTGGCAGCCCCGCTGCTGTCAGGGAGCATGAGGGTCTAGGGGAAACAGGGCACCGTGCTGAGGATAAGGGGAATGTGCCCTCAGAAGGGACCTCTTCCCCAGCTGGTGAGCGGCTCTCCTTTTGCACCAAGGAACCATCCCTGAGCAGGGTGGGAGGGGGGCTCTTGGTAGTGGGTGATTCGATCCTTAGGCAGGTAGACAGCTGGGTGGCGAACCCGCGTACTGACCGTATGGTGACTTGCCTGCCTGGTGCGAAGGTAGCGGACATTACGCGTGTTTTAGATAGGCTGGTAGATAGTGCTGGGGAGGAGCCAGTGGTCGTGGTGCATGTCGGCACCAACGATGTGGGGAAATGCAGTCGTGAGGTCCTGGAGGAGAAATTTAGGCTGCTGGGCAGGAAACTTAGGTCCAGGACCTCCAAGGTAGCCTTCTCAGAAGTGTTACCTGTTCCACGCGCAGGGCCGGAGAGACAGGCAGAGATCAGGAGTCTCAATGCGTGGATGAGACGATGGTGTAGGGGGGAAGGGTTCAGGTTTGTTAGGCACTGGGATACTTTTTGGAACAAGAGGGAGCTGTACAGGCGAGACGGTCTCCACTTGTCCCGAGAAGGAACCAGGCTGCTGGCACTTAAAATCAAAAAGGTGGCAGAGCAGCTTTTAAACTGAATATTGGGGGAAAGCCGACAGGAGATGAAAAGTCTCTGGTTCGGGTTGGCTCATCTGAGAGAGGTGAGGGGGTACCGGTTGCTTTTCTACAGGGAGGTGGATTGAAATTGTCCACAGAGGCCATGGCTGGTGACATGGACTGCCGGACAACGACTCGAGATAGCAAGAGGAAGGATGCAGGCTTAACTTGTAAGGGAAATTACAGCTGTTTCTATACAAATGCTAGAAGTGTCCGAGGTAAAATCGGGGAGTTGGAGTGCTTGGTGTCGGAGGGAAAAATAGACATTGTGGGTATTTCTGAAACTTGGTGGGATGAGGAAAATCAGTGGGACACAGTGATTCCCGGTTATATATTATATCGGAAGGATAGGGGGGGAAGGGTTGGAGGTGGGGTAGCTCTGTATGTCAGAGAGGGTATAAAGTCTAGAAAGATTGAGAGGCTAAGTGAATTGGATTCGCTTCTGGAAGTTCTATGGGTTGAAATAGGGGGGCCAAAAGGAAACTTAACACTGGGAGTTTGTTATCGCCCACCAGATCAAAAGATAGAGGAGGATTATAAAATGATGAATGCCTTAAAGATAGCAACTAGACAAAAACACTGTGTAATAATAGGTGATTTTAACTACCCACACATTGATTGGGTCAATATGTGTTCTAGCCGGGAAAAAGAGATTGAGTTTCTAGACACTCTAAATGACTGTGCTATGGAGCAGATGGTCACGGAACCTACCAGGGGAGAGGCGATCCTTGATTTGGTCCTAAGTAACACTCAAGACCTGGTGAGAGATGTAAAAGTGATTGCACCGCTTGGAAACAGTGATCATAATGTTGTTGAGTTCATCATTTGTACAAATAGAGAATTGGCCAAAAAGACTCACACAACCATTTTTAACTTTAAAAGGGGTAATTTCTCTGATATGAGGGGACACGTGGGGAGGAAACTGAAAGGAAAAGTAGAAAGGGTCAAAACAATTGGGGAAGCTTGGGATCTATTTAAAACTACGATCCTAGAAGCTCAAAAAATATATATTCCGCAGGTTAGGAAAGGCACAAACAGGTATAGGAAAAAGCCTGCATGGTTAACAAACAGAGTAATGGAGGCTGTAAAAAGTAAAAAGAATTCCTTTAAGCAGTGGAAAGCTAGTCACAGTGAGGCTGATAAAACGGAACACAGGCTATGGCAAATAAAATGCAAGTCTGAGGTCAGGCAGGCAAAAAGGGAATATGAGGAGCATATAGCAAAAAACGTAAAAACCAACAATAAAACTTTCTTCAAATACATTAGAAACAGGAAACCAGCCAGGGAGGCAGTGGGGCCCTTGGACGACCAAGGGGTAAAAGGAGTATTGAAGGATGATAGGGAAATGGCTGAGAAGCTAAATGCATTTTTTGCCTCCGTCTTCACTGTGGAAGATGAGAAGTGCTTGCCCACTCCAGAACCACTGATTTCAGGAGGGGTGTTGAAAGACCTGAGTCAGATTGAGGTGACGAGAGAGGAGGTCCTAAAACTGATAGACAACTTAAAAACTGAAAAATCACCAGGCCCAGATGGCATACATCCGAGAGTTCTGAAAGAACTCAAATGTGAACTTGTAGATCTCCTGACAAAGATATGTAATCTTTCCTTAAAATCTGCCTCCATTCCTGAGGATTGGAAGGTAGCTAATGTCACTCCCATCTTTAAAAAGGGTTCCAGAGGAGATCCGGGAAATTACAGGCCAGTCAGTCTGACGTCGATACCGGGTAAATTGGTGGAAACCATTATTAAGGAAAGAATTAGTAGGCACATAGATGAACAAAACCTATTGAGGCAGACTCAGCACGGTTTCTGTAAGGGAAGATCTTGTCTCACTAACCTGTTAGTGTTCTTTGAGGGGGTGAACAAACATGTGGACAAGGGGGATCCAATAGATATTATTTACCTTGACTTCCAGAAAGCTTTTGATAAAGTTCCTCATCAAAGGCTCCTAAGTAAGCTCAAAAATCATGGGATAGAAGGACAAGTCCTTTTATGGATCAAAAACTGGCTAGTTCATAGAAAACAGAGAGTGAGTGTAGGTGGGCAATTTTCTCAGTGGAGGGTGGTAAGCAGTGGGGTACCGCAGGGATCAGTACTTGGTCCACTGCTTTTTAACTTGTTCATTAATGATTTGGAGATGGGAGTAAGCAGTGAAGTGGCTAAATTTGCGGATGATACAAAGTTGTTCAGGGTGGTGAAAACCAGTGAGGATTGTGAGGCACTCCAAGGGGATCTGTCAAGGATGGGCGAGTGGGCGTCAACATGGCAAATGGGGTTCAATGTGGCCAAGTGCAAGGTGATGCACATTGGAGCCAAAAATCCTAAATATAAATACACATTGATGGGGTCTGAACTGGCAGAGACTGAGCAAGAGAGAGATCTTGGAGTTGTAGTGGATAACTCACTGAAAATGTCGAGACAGTGTGTGACTGCAATAAAGAAGGCCAATGCTATGCTGGGGATTATTAGGAAGGGTATTGAAAACAGATCAGCCAATATAATAATGCCCCTATATAAATCAATGGTGAGACCTCATTTGGAATACTGTGTGCAGTTCTGGGCACCACACCTTAAAAAGGATATTATAGCTTTGGAAAAAGTGCAGAAAAGGGCAACTCGAATGATAAAAGGGTTGGAACACTTTCCCTATGAGGAAAGGTTAAAGCGCTTAGGGCTCTTTAGCTTGGAGAAAAGACGACTGAGGGGTGACATGATCGAGGTTTATAAGATTATGCATGGGAAAGAGCAGGTAAAGAAAGAGGTACTTTTCTCCCTTTCTCACAATACAAGAACTCGTGGGCACTCCATGAAACTGCAGAGCGGTCGGGTTAGAACGGATAAAAGGAAGTACTTCTTCACCCAAAGAGTGATTAACACATGGAATTCACTGCCACAGGAAGTGGTGGGTGCTACAAGCATGGACGGCTTCAAAAGGGAATTAGATAAGCATATGGAGCAGAGGTCCATCAGTGGCTATTAGCCACAAGGTATAGATAGGGGCTCTGGGGCAAGTGATGCTCTGTCTTCTTGGTGCTTGGGGGGGGGTCAACAGTGGGAGGGCTTCTAATGTCCTGGCCCCACTGGTGGACCTCCTGATGGCATTGGTATTTCTGGCCACTGTGTGACACAGAGTGTTGGACTGGATGGGCCTTTGGCCTGATCCAACATTGGCGTCTCTTATGTTCTTATGTTCTTAATACTACAAGGGAAAGACCAGGATGTATATGAGAAAAGATGGGGAAAATTGTATAAATGGTTGAATAATACAATCTGAAAAAATGACTCACGAGAATATGTGTAAATCTGCTAAAGGCTGTTTATAATGTTGGAAAATTATAAATAAAACAATTTTAAAAAATAATACAAAAACCTAAAGAACATTATATATATATCCACTAATAGAAAAGTCCACAGCTACAGAGACCTACTCCAATGCTGTAGACTATCTTGTTCCTGATAACAGACTGATGAAGGTTGCAACGGTCGTAAATGATGAGAGATGCGGCACGCTGTTGTGTTCTCCACAAAAAGTGATTCAGCAAGCATCAAACCAAGCATGAGAGATGCAGCAGGCTGTTATCTTTTCCACAAAAAGTGATTCGGCAAGCATCAAAGCAAGCAACACGCCTCCCAGGCAAAAACTGCGTGTTTCAACAGATTCTACTTCAGGCAGACATATTTTTCCTAGAACCAAAGCTCACAATGCTACAGTGCACAAGTCAACAATTCTATAGACAGCTTCTCTCGGCTTCTCCTATAGAAAATAGATCCTTTGGAAGGTGGACTCTATGGCCCTTTTTACGTTACCTTTCTAAACCAGATGTTATTCGTTGTGGGCCCAATTTCGAGTAAAGTGATACAGAGATGGGGGTTTCATATAGCAGATTTCCTTCTGTTAATGTGCCATCTCTGAAGTACTATGGTCATTTCAAACAGTGTGGCTTTCCCCCCTGCCCTTTTTCACCGCACAATCTTCCTCGGACTTTAAAAAAAAGTTCTAAGGTGAGCACTATAGGCGGGGTATAGATCCCATCTCTTCTCTCTCCTCCTCCTTTTCCCCAGTGCCTGTACATGATTTCACCACTGCAGAGAGCTCATTTATGCGCTGCCTGTTTGGAATATGGGCATGCAGCAGGTCACATGACTGCCGTTCCCCCTTCTCACTCACTCATGCTCGCTCGCATATTCACAGCAATCCGTATAAATTCCATCTCCCTCCCTGTCTTCCAAAGGGAAGCAAATCCAGCATTTCTCGGGCAGAGCAGCTGTGTATAACATCCCTCCCCCCCTTTCTGTCTCATTTATTTTGGGAAGAAAAAAATCACAGCGGAATCAGTTCCAAGTCAGACATTAAGAGCAACTGTTTAAACAAACTTTGGGAGCAGGGACTGGATTTAAGACCTTGGGGTATTTATTATTCAAATTTGTACCCCGCCCTCCCCCGTAAGGCTCAGGGCGGGGTGTGATGGTAGGAAAGAGGCAGGTGACTTTCCTCATTGGGAAAACTCCCTTTAACAAAGGGTTCACGGTGGGGGAAAAACCTTGCTAAATGCTGCCACCACTCAGGGGGCCTGCTGAGAACATGTAGACTGACCCACAAAGAAAGAAGGTATCTTTCTAGCTCAGTCCTAGAACCATAAAGAAATGACAGGGTGTAAACCAGGGGTGTCAAACATGCGGCCCGGGGGCTGGATCAGGCCTACAGTACAACTGGCTGTCTTCTGCTTCTTCTTCCAGTTCTGCTGCTGCTGCGTCATTGTAGGTTTGCTGTTTACAGATACACACCTGAACAGCATACTCAAGATTGCAACAGCACAGACATTTTGATGCAATAAGTCAGAGCAAGAGGTGTCAGTTATCAGACGCTGCTAAATAAACAAAATATTACAAAAGTGCTCATGTTTTAAACACGTTTTTATTTTAAGTTAAAAAAACCCTTTGTGTTTGTGTCCTTCATAAAGTTTATATCTCTGCTACCAGGCATTACATTTTATGACATACCCGGCCCGGCCCCAAAAGGTCTCATTTATGTCAGATCCAGCCCTCATATAACAAATGAGTTCGACACCCCTGATTTAAAGTGTACTTATTTACCCCCACACATTTATTCTTCTATGACTCCAACTATTTATATCCAACCTTTCCTCATGGCTCAAGATCACGCTGTTTGTGAACAAGCTATTTATGTATGTTGTTCTATAGTCCACCTTTCTGATTGGGTACTCCAGGCGGATGACACAGAGCGAGTCAGCAGGACTGACGGAGGAGGAAAGTCAACAAACAATGAAACAGGATGTGGGTTGTAGAGCCCACCAGAAGTCTAAAAAAAGAACTGAAACAAAGCATAATTGTTAACATGACACACGGGAACGATGCAAAATTACTCAACGGGAGCCAACCCACAGCGAACTGTACACAGTAGGACAGACCACAGTCCTCAGTCATTTATCCAAGAAACTTTGTGACGCCTTTTCACAGGGCTACCCTATTGCCTGCGTAGAAAAGCCCTAGAATCATAGAATCATAGAGTTGGAAGGGGGCATACAGACCATCTAGTCCAACCCCCTGCCCAATGCAGGACCAGCCTAGAACATCCCTAAAAATATTCGTCCAGCCTCTTCTTGAAAGCTGTCAGTGAAGGGGAGCTCACTTTTGAACCACTCTGACCGTGAAAAAGTTTCTCCTAATTTCCAGCCGATACCCTTTCTGCATGTAACTTAAACCCGTTGCTTCTGGTCCTCTCCTCTGCTGCCAACTGGAACAGCTCCTTGCCCTCCTCCAAATGACAGCCTTTTAAATATTTAAAGAGAGCAATCGTGTCCCCCCTCAGTCTCCTCTTCTCCAAACGGAACTTTCCCTGGGCTCTCAGCCTTTCCTCGTAGGGCTCAGCCTCCAGACCCCTGATCATTCTTGTCACTCTCTTCTGCACCCTCTCGGTTTTGCCCACGTCCTTTTTGAAGTGAGGCCTCCAGAACTGCACACAGGACTCCAGGTGCGGCCTGACCAAGGCAGTATACACAGGGGCTATGAACTCCTGCAATTTTGATGCTATGGCCCTTTTAATACAACCAGGGGTCATTTCATAGAAAAAGAGATGCAGGAGCTTATTAGCATAACTAATTAGCATAACTTATTCACATATGCCACACCCCCTGACATCACCGGAAGTGTGTCAGAAGGCAACACCCACCACTCAGTCTCCACTGGACTGTTTTGGATTGCTAGCTATTGGGGGGGGGGGGAGAACGTGCAGATCTGTCCTGGCAGAGGAGGGAGAGCTTGTACCTGAATAAAACCCAGGTCTTAAAGGTGCCACTGGACTGTTTTGGACCGGGGAACCGTGAGGAGCTCTGCAGCTTACCTGGCTGCTTCTTGCTCTGACTGAGGGCTGCTGGGAGCAGGGGGCGGGGCTTGTTGCATGTGCCCGCCCCCTGGGCTCTTTACTGCCGGAGCTCCGCTCCTGTGTGCTCCCACAGGAAATGACCCCTGTATGTGGGCCTGTCGTATGGAAAAGCTGCAACCAAACCATTTCGTCTCTGTATGGGCCAGAGCATTGTATAGCTCCCATAGAAGTGTTACCATCCTCAGCTTGCACTGAATTCTCTGTCTTCAGCTTTTAATTTTCTGTATGTTTATGATATTTTTTAATTTGATTTATTAGATTTTTACCCTGCCCTCCTGGCCGAGGCCGGCTCAAGGCGGCTTACGGATGAACAATATATAATTTCCAACAGTATAGATAAAAGTTATAAAACATCAATTAATACAAGTAACAGGCCGTCCGGGTTGTTGTTGTTTTTTTAAACTGTTATATATTATTTTACATACTCCTCTGAAGCAGCGTGCAGAATGCGTAGGGGTCTCTGACAGAAATATAATGAATATCTCCCTCCCACCCCCATGGCTCCGTTGTTTTCGCCTTCTCTGCTTTCGGTTCTGGACCCAGCCAAAGTCCAAGAGGAAGTTCTGCTGCGTCAAGCTAAAATATCGATTACTAATCTCAGTAGGGATAGGGGGACTCTTTTGGAGTTTGTTTTGGCTGAAAGGGCATCTGTGCCTTTAAACACCTGCAGGCAGAAATGTAGAGGGCTCAACTGGTGGGCAGATGAGGTTCCCTTCCCCCTACCAGCCCTGACCTGCATGGACCACAATAGCCCAGTCTCCTCAGATCTGGGCAGCTAAGCAAGGTCGGCCCTAGTTAATACCTGGATGAAGGACCATCAAGGAATACCAGTGCAGGGGCTCTTTTTGTAGCAGGAACTCCTTTTGTGCTGCCCCCAGTCAGCATTTAACTGTAGTAAGTAGAACTGCCATATATCTTTAAGAGCAGTTTGCCCCTGGGAATTGAAGTCTTTAGTTAGGCATCCCAGTGCATCCCTGTGACTGGCTGATTAACAGTCATTTTCTGCGGTAAAATTGGATGGTTTTTTTAAACATCATTTTATCCGAAGGGTTTTGTTTGACACATGGACAAAATATAGAAGTTTTTTCTTGGAAGAGAGACCTCTTTGGATAGTACTGGCGGAAGTTATTAAACCGTTTTCAGGGAGGAATAGTACCGGCGGAAGTTATTAAACCGTTTTCAGGGAGGAATGGGTACAGTATAAAGATGTGCTGAAACAAGTGCGTAAAACATTTGAAATGAAAATGGAAGAAGATTTGGCTTTTTAAATATGGTTGGTTTCAATATAGACAAATCAGTGACCTGTTCAAAAAAGATAAGAAAACTTTAATGATATGGAGAAAGTATGGTTAGAGGGAGGGAAAAAGCTTATCTCAAAAATGTATAAGATTTTACTGAAATGGTATACTGAGGATGAGACGGTTAAAGAGCAAACGATAAAATGGGCAGTTAACATGAATAAAGAAATAATGATGTCATCTTGGGAATTTTTATGGAAAAATGCAATGAAAATATCAACATGTAATAATCTAAAAGAAAATTGCTATAAGATGATGTATTGATAGTATATGACACCAAAAAAGATTGCTAATATGAATTGTAATATGTCAAACAAATGTTGGAAATGTAAAAAAGTAGAGGGTTCGTTTTATCATATGTGGTGGACTTGCGAGAAAGCAAAAAAATATTGGGCTGAGGTACATGCAGAAATGGAAAAAACTGTAAAATGTAAATTTAAGAAAGAACCGGAAATATTACTTTTGGGACTAAAAATGGAGGAAGTTAATGTGGCAAAAAGGACATTGATGTGGTATATGATTACAACAGCAAGAATGACGTATGCTCAATGTTGGAAACAAGACAAAGTACCTGAAGTTGGAGACTGGATTAAGAGATTACTGTTTATGGTTGAAATGGACAAAATGACGAGGAAGTTAAACAATTTGGAAGCAGAGCACTTTTTGCAGATTGGAAAGATCTTAAAGACTATATGGAGAAGAATTGGGATGTAAGGGATGGATTATTTAGCTTTGACAATTATTGAATTTAAGAGTTATTAAAAATTAGATTAAAATGTATGAATAACAAGAGAGAATTAAGTTACCTATGGGCATTTTGAATCACAGAAGAAGAAGGGAAAAGAAAAAAAGAGAGAATTAAGAATTGTACAGGAGGTTGGAGCACTGTGGGAAGCCGAACAAGGGGGGAAAGGGAGAAGGGTAGTATGGTAGAATTTTTGTGAACTTATGAAATATATTGGATTATATATATCATATCTTAATAAAATGTTTTGTTTTTTAAAAAACAAACAGTCATTTCCTGCACACACAGGCGCGAAGATTTGAGTTTACAGCTATCTTCCCGTCTCTTTGCTCTCTTTAAACGGCAAGGAGGTCGGAGCACGCAATCTTTTTCACCATGAGCCAGTGAACTGAATTAGACTACAAAGCTGTGAATTTCACCATTTATTCAGCTTTTTTTTTTTTT
>NW_015175383.1:1422213-1470312 GCF_001447785.1 Gekko japonicus | reverse complement strand
GCACCATCTTAGCTCGACCGGAAGCCCACCCAATGCTGTAAGTAGTTCTGGGTCTGATACAACACCATTTTTACTGCTTCATTCCTTAATTTCCTTCTCTCTGCTTTACTCCAACATGATGTTAGCCCCCCACCACCACCCTAGGCAGGCTTTTAAAATCAGGAATCTTCAGGCCTGCTAACTGCTAATTCTGTTCTAGCCAATTGCATAGAGAATTCATCCTTGGAAGAGTTAAGACAGGATTGACACCTTTTTACCTCAGCTCCTTACTTTTTTACAGAGAGAATTTACTAGGGTTGCCAGGTGCCTACCGTCTGCTGGTGGTGGGCTCCTGGCTGCTGTCTGGGGTCTTCTGGTGCACGGTCTGGGGTCTTCTGGTCTGGTTACCATTGAGTTTTTAGCCAAATACTAGAGCGTCCCCCACAAGATGTGCCCTGCGCAATGATGTCACCTCCTGGTGATGTCATCGTGCTGGGCACATCCAGCGCAGCACAGCACTTTGGGGGTGGAAATCAGAGGAACCCCATTGGGGGGATAGCAACCCAAGAATTTACACTTGAAAGCAGGGCCAGTTAAAGGTTTTTGTGGGCCCTGGGCAAAAAACTATAACTGGGCCACTTTCCCCCTTTGATAGAGGCCTTTTCTTCTCTAGTCACTTTCCCTCCAATTGGCTTCTCCCATATGGTTCTACTTTTTTCTACTTTAACAACTTTCTATTTCAATTTGCTTACTCTGGCAAAGAGAAATACATTTTTTTGTTTTTATTTTCTTAATTATCTTTTATTACCTTGTATAAAACAATATAACAATAAAGTTAGGCTTGCCAAGTCCCCCCGGGGGGCGGGGAAAACCCCGCCCCAGAGGCCCGTTCCCCACCGCCGGCAGATCGGGCCCTGGGGGGGGAACTCCACCCCAACGTGCACGTCACCCGGAAGTGACGCGGGCACGCCAGGCATGCTGGGGATGGGGCCACAGTCATCCGAGGGAAAGCTCTATGGTTTTCCCTTGGATGGTCGTGGCCCCGCCCCCAGCGTGCCCGGTGTGCCCGTGTCACTCCCGGGCGACATGGATGCGGGAGTCCCCCGCTGCAGCTGAATTCACGCTTGGCAACCCTAAATAAAGTATATTTCTTCCTCTGTAACAATGTTCCTTTAAACATGAATTGCATACAGTGTTTGCAAATGAAAACTAACTGAAAGTCAAATCCTCTGAGTATCAAGAGAGTGGGTGTGTCAAGACAGTGGTGCATGTATCATTGTGAAGGCCTAGAAAGTCTCTAGAAAGTTACATCTCTAGGTGTGGGTAATCAAACCACTTTCTGCCTTGATTTTTGCAGCAAAATGGTGAATCATAGTACCAAAATCTACACATTTTACATTATGTCATTCAATTGACAGGACTGCTAAAGCATTCAGTCAATTAGTTGTTGTAGATTTTCCAGGCTGTATGGCCATGGTCTTGGCATTGTAGTAGTACCTGACATTTCGCCAACAGCTGTGACTGGCATTCTCAAAGCGATAACACAGAAAGATGGAGAACTTTCTGTGTCAATGTGAGAAGAAAAATGGCAGGCAGGTAATTTATATCTATTCAGGAAGGTGGGGTAGGACTGAGTCATTATGTTGCAAGAGTTCCCCAGGCTGTGACATGCTGATGGAGGAGCTTTCCTGAGGAGGTTCTTTTGCATATGGATGGGCTGTTGAAATTCTAATCTTATCTGTAGTGCCGTTGTAAGATGTAGAACATTAACCTCCCTCCCCACCTTCCATCCCCAAAATCTCCCAACATGGAGTTGGCAACTCTGGTGAGCACATGCACATACACTCTTCTTTTACAGCTACAGCCTGCCTGGCATGCAGGGGAAGGATGGCTTTATTGCTTCACACAAATCGAAAGGAAAGCTAGAGGGGGCTTCCCCCTGCAGAGACAAAGAGTGATTCCCTCCCCCTCGCTAAGTGCAGGTAAAGGAGAAGGCAAAATTGTGGCCAGCACCAATTCATCATCATCATTTTACTGTAATGTTAAAATGCTGTGACTCTCTGATCCACTGTGGGCTTGTGGTGCACAGCTTTCCCTCTCCCAAACTTTTCCAAGGGCCAAAACAGCGAAGCAGGTGCCCACACACACTGTAAAATGGTCATGAGTCCACTTGTAAAAGACAAAATACAGAGGAAGAGGCTGCCGCCCACCCCCTCTGTTTCCAACCACCTTTGAACACTCCCCCCCCCCACAAGCAAAAATACAGCCAAAAAAGCTCCTACCTTGTGCTGCTTGTGAGGGGAATTCATGGCTGGCATGAGCTAGCAAGCTAAGGCGTGAAAAGCACTGGGTCACGTCACGTGCTTCAGAGCATGCACGAGCAACTGCTTTCCACAGGAAGCAAAGTGTAAAGGGAAAGCTGGGGTGGGGAGGGAGGAAGGGAGACTCACAGCCTCATTGGAGGGGAGGGGAGAAGAAGACTGTCTCTCTCACTGACAAAGCCAGGGAGACCGTGGGAGAAGGGAAGGAGACTGCCCCCTCATTGGCGAAGCTGGTAAGGAGATGGGAGGAGGGAAAGTGATGCCCTCCCTCATTGGCGGAAGAAAGGCTTGTGATGAATTTCACACCAACCCCTAGTACTGATTGGAGGGGCATGACAAATAATTGATGGGGCACCACCCCCTTTTGCATCACCGTAGCTAAGGGCCTGTGGCAACAGGACTTCCACATGGCGGCTTTCCCCATAGCTTTCCTAATTCCCCCAGCAACAGGCGTTCCCCCACCTACACCACTAGGGCTTTTCCAGTTCTTTTACAATCAGTCTGTCAGTAACAATATAACAATATAACAACCTGGGTATCAGTTTGTCTGGATTCCCAGGTTTCATTTAAAAAGCAATCCACATCTTTCCATCCCATCCACACTGCAGGAAACCTCAATTTGACTCCAATATTTCTGGAAACATCAAATCCGACCAGGTTACAGAAACATCAGAGTAAAGGAAGGGAACAGAAGCAAGACAGTGTTGCTTGGATGCTCTGGAAACCCCCTCTGCAGTTTGAGAGCCAGGACAGAGCAAAAAGAAGGAGGAGGAGGAGGAGGAGATTGGATTTATACCCCACCCTTCACTACCTAAAGGTGTCTCAGAGCGGCTTACAAACTCCTTTCCCTTCCCCTCCCCACAACAGACAGCCTGTGAGGTAGGTGGGGCTCAGAGAGCTCTTGACAGAAACTTCTCTTTTTTCAATAACAGCTCTTATCAGAACTACGGCTTGCCCAAGGTCATCCAGCCAGGTGCAAGTGGAGGAGTGGGGAATCAAACCCGGTTCTCCCAGATTAGAGTCCACGCACTTAACCACTACACCAAACTGGTGTAATCCATGTGGAAACAGCCAATGACTATTGGTCCATAACTGACAAATAATATAAATTTAACATACTTACCAGTAATCCACATTCAAAGGTATAGCTTCCAAGCCACTAATTTGAAGGTAGGGTTCAAAATTGGAGATTTCATAGAGCTGAAGTTCACGATCCCTGTCACAAAATTAAAATTTGTGGATAAACAGGAGATCTTCCATTGCCTCAGAGGAACAATACAGCTACTGTATATTTTACCATGGTTAGTGATGAATATTATCATAAGCACAAACTCAAGGTCCTGCCTGCTGCCCACGCCTGCTTTACTGTTGTTCTGGCACACCGATAGAAGATTCAATAGGATTTTTACAATGTCAGCCAAAATTTGCTGCTTTTTCCAGTGAGCCAAACCCCAATTATCCAGTTGAAGAAACTAAGGGGGGGGGGGAGTATTTTAGTGACTATGTAGAATATACACTTACCCAGTTCCCAAGATTAATTTATTGTATGGTGTCATGATAGCAAAATCCATCAACCACTTAGATTTTTGGGGGGTTTTCTCCTTAAAAGAAAAAAGATAAGCATTGACTGTGATTCCTCAGTTACAAATATTTTATTTATTTATTATATTTGATTTATCAGTTGCCCTTCCCTGCGAGCAGGGCTCAGGGTGAGTTACATCAGGAATAGATACAATATAATTGAATTAAAACAGCATTAAAATACTTTAAAACAGTCAGGAAACAGCACTAACTCCAAGATGATGATAATTTCCACCAGCCCCCTGGGTTGGAGGAGATATGTAGGAATAAAAGGGGGAAGTCGGAGTATGAGCGTGTCAGACCATTTCTGTCCTCAACCACATGCCTGGGGGAACATCTCTACCTTACAAGCCCTCCAGAAAGGTAGTTAAGTCCCTTAGGGCATGGATGTTCTCCAGCGGAGATTTCCACCAGGTGGGGATATATGTTTTCAAAAAAAATTCTGACTAAAACTAAGTTGGGTATAGGGACATGGAAAGAACAGGATACGTGAGCAGGGAGCTGAATGAGGACGAGAGCTTTATGCTTGGGAGAGAAGACTCTTGTGACTGTAGAAATAAAGGAAAGGAGATTTCTTTAAGATAAAGGGTGACTAAGAGATTTTTAAGTGCCTCTGTATTCTAAACAAGGTATCCTAAAGTTTAATTAAATGAAGGTATGGAATAGGGGATTGGGATTTCATTTTACTACAGCGTACTGTAGTGATTTGAATGTTGGACTAGGATCTGGGAGACTCAGTTCGAATCCCCATTCTGCCCTGGAGGTTATTGGGTGACCTTGGACCAGTCATATGCTGTCAGCCTAACCACAGGATTGTTGTGAGGATAAAATGGAGGCGAGGAGAATGATATAAGCTGTTTTAGGTCCTCATTCAGGAGAAAGGCAGGGTATAAATGAAGTAAATAAATAAATTTATTAAATTGATAGGAGGAGTCCCGTGACATGCAAAGACTTCCGTAATGTAAGCTGTCTTCAGTGTACCAACAGGATGTCATATTAACAGTTAAACAGCACTTTGAAAGGCAAGATGAAAAAAAAGCGACATACAAACACCATCTTGCTTCGTTTTTGTTTGAGCTGTGGATTCCAGAAGGAAATAGTTCCATCTTCACGGGCTGTTATTAAGGTGCTATTCGACAGTGAGCAAATGCAAACCACAGGTTCTCCATGGGGGATCTCCTGTATTGTGGCAGGAAGTGAGAAAGTGATTCCTTTCGATCGGGCACATGACCTATCCTGCCCAGTATATTCCAGGTGGATGTATGTGCAGAAGTCATTCTAGTACAGGGAGGGAAAACAGTGTCAGTCATTTGTAGGATAGTAAGTAATTGTCTCTGTCATAATTACCATTGTGTAAAGAGGAGTAACTTGCATTGGAGAGTGTGGAATGAATTATAGAAGAAGCAGGCACAAAGCTTTATTAATTGTGTGTAGTATAGCCAGGAGATCCAAAGATTGTCTGGGAGCCTGAAGTTCTAGCTCTTTTAGTGTTACACATCACTAGATGGTGAGCTAGATTTATTTGGGGGGCTGAGAGAGCTCTGAAAGAGCTGTGACTGACCCAAGGTCATCCAGCTGACTTCAAGTGGAGGAATGTAGAATCGAACCCAGTTCTGCAGATTAGAGTCTGTCACTCTTACCCACTACACCATGCTGGGATATAGCTAACCTTGCTTGTTAGGTAGTACTCCCATATTTTCAGAAATTTCAAAGAAATTGTGGCTTACTTATAAAATGCCAATACCTTGTCTTTCCACCTGGTACTTAGTTCGTCTGCTTTTCAGTGGTAGTCTCAGACTTTGTTAATTCAGGAAAGATTTCAGTTTATGAATTTAGTTCCATTGATGATGTGGTTTATTCCTCTGTGATCTGGATTTTGAATTGTCTGCAGTTTTTTTATGTTGAGCTGAGTTAAACTGATGTTTTGTAGCTATTACTTTATAAAAAGATGCTGCGTATCTGGTTAATTGTTTGATGGATGATATTGTAGAGTATGCCTGGGTTCAAATGATTTTTTTAATTGATTATTGCTGCTTTATGGAAACCTTTGGGAATCTCCTGGAGAGTTAACATCCTGTTTTAGAACACTAGACAGTATTGTATAACACTAAGTGATGTAAATAATTTTAGTTGACATGTTTTTCTAGCCCTTGTTTTAATTCTTTGCCAACTTCCAATTAAGAGCTGCCATCCTGTTGTTTCAAAGGAATAGGAAGTTGTGTTCTTTGAACTCCAGGTATATTCCTCCCTTGTTAACATTTTTTTTTTTGCCAATTTTGGTCGAGTTGACCTGACACAATTAGCCAGCCAGGTGAAAAGTTTAAAGCAGTTTTTTGCTTTGTGGAAAGCAGCTCTGAATGAGAGAGAGACCCAGATCATGTGTATTCTCTATGTTTAAGATGTCTATAAACTGACAATGAAAGCCTATAGTTAAACCCAGGTTATGTTATTTTTTAAGCTGGGGATGTTGAATCATAGAGAAGAAAAGACTCTACATTTTTAACTGCAATAGCAGAAAACTGTCCTTAATTAATTGAATGTTGGCAATTCTAGTTGGAGAGAAACTATTGCCAGTTCTAAGCAAAAGGACAGTTATTATGCATTGTAACAAAAGAAATCCCTTTGTGTGTTTTAGAATGTCATGTTATGTTTAAGACAATTTAATGTATAAGGTATGTATAAAAAGCAAATATTCTCTATTAACTATAAACTTGTTGTAGAAAGGTTTTAAGTTTCAGTCAACCAGACTGTTTGCTGGAAGAGAGATCATTATACACAAGCAGGTGTACAAATGACCCAGCTGACATAATAGAGAAACTAAGGGGGAGATGTTCTAAGAGGTTTGGGAAAAACAAAGTAATTAATCATACATCCCTCATTATTCTGTGCTTTTAAGTTTTTAAGGAGTATCGGGCAGATGATGTCACAGAGACAAATAATGCACAATCTGCCAATTAGAAAAGCACAGGTGGGTATTAGATCATGACTCTTGGCACCAATTTAATAGGGTCAATTGAGAGGTACACAATTTGTATTGAAGAACAGTGTCTCCTACAGGCTGAACTGAGCTATGTGTTTTACAAATTATAAGCTTTGATATTAACACAGGCAGCTTCATAAATGACCAAAAAATATTCTATAAAATATTCTGACAAACCAAAATGAATAATAATGTGTAAATTAATGTATCTACAAGAACTGCATGCCACAAGGTATTTTGAAATACTAAAATAATTCATGTAAAGAGTTTAATGCTTTAGAATGTCATTGTGATTATATATTTTCATATTTTGTATACCTGCTAGTGAGAATAAGTTTATAAAATGCTTTAAGATATGTTTATATGCAAGTACTAATGTGAAAGAAGAACAATAGTGGTAACTGAGCTGACAATTTAATACTGAGAATGAACCCAGCCTGAAAAGTTCAGTCAGAGGTAACAGAAGTCTGGGAGTAGTGCCAAAGGAGTAAACAAAGATGTAAAATAGAAATAATGAGCTGCACCTGTGTTGTAGGAGTGGGAAATTCAGCCAGCTACCATCCTGTGTGCCAAATATGTGATTGATGACTGGCCAGACAAAGAAAACTGAACTGAGCATGTCTAGGTGATCTCAGTGATGATGTAAAGTGAGGAGGAGCAAGAAGAATATATAAGTCTGCTTTCTGTATTTGCTCGTTGAACACCCAGGCTAAATTAAGCCATAGGGTGCTTCTTTATTCGAATAAATACTTTTGTTACCCTTTACTGCCTGGATGATTGTTTTCACTGTGTGGGTTATTGGCTAGCCATACAAGTCAAAGAACCTTAGCACCTTTAGTGTATTGGCACCAAAATTTTGTATTGTTTATAGTTTTATGGCTGTATGGGGGGATTCGAAAACAACTTGGACATTTACCTTGGGCATTGAGAGCCAGTTTGGTAGTGGTTAAGAGCGGCAGACTCTAATTTGGAAGAACCGGGTTTAATTCCCCACTCCTCCACATGTAGCCAGCTGGGTGACCTTGGGTCAGTCGCAGTTCTTTCAGAACTCTCTCAGCCCCACCTACATCACAGAGTGTCTGTTGCGGGGAGAGGAAGGCAAGGCAATTGTATGCCACCCAAGACCCCTTCAGGTAGTGAAGAGTGGGGTATAAAACCAACTCCTCTTCTTCTTTACCTTGGAGTGGCAGTATATAAATATTGGGTTGGAGCCTAAGCAAAGTTACATCTTTCTAAGCCCATTGATTTAGTGCTCAAATGGAAAACACTTACAATGATGTATCTTTCCCTCACCTTTCCATTCCCTCTGTGATGACCAAAATGCATTGCTGGGTGGAGAGAGTGTCAACATTCTGTGTTATTGTTAAGTCTAGCTGTAGATCTGTGGCATCTATGTGACAGGAGCAGACAGCTCTAGGTGACAGTAGAGCTGGCTCTGACCGGTTCTGGCTGGTGCTTGCCAGAGCTAATTAGCAATGACTCAGCATTGGCCCTGATGGGCCAATGGATGTATAAGTACAGTGAAGTACTATGTATGTATTCTTCTTGGAAAATTGGTTGTCAGCGGAGCATTGCGTCACTCAGTGTAAAGATTTGGTGGAGTGTAAAGCTTTGTAAAATAAACTGTAAATAACTTTTACACAAGCCTGGAAGACTCCAGTCTTTATTGGACATCCTTGCACCCGTGTTCGGTTGCAGTGGGCTAACACCGGGCAATATTGACAGAGAGGGGGTCACAGAACCAGTTTGGTGTAGTGGTTAAGTGCACAGACTCTAATCTGAGAGAACCGGGTTTGATTCCCCACTCTTCCGCCTGCACCTGCTGGATGACCTTGGACAAGCTATAGTTCTCTCAGAAGTGTTCTTGCAAAAGAGCAGTTTCTGTCAGAGCTCTCTCAGCCCCACCTACCTCACAGGGTGTCTGTTGTGGGGAGGGGAAGGGAAAGGAGTTTGTAAGCCTCTCTGAGACTCCTTTGGGTAGTGAAGGGCGGGGTATAAATCCAATCTCCTCTTCTCCTCTTATGAACGTGAGGCTAGCTGGAATGGAGGGGGTCCCAGAACCTGGGAGTTAAGGGGGCTGCTAAGAGAAGGCGAAGGTAAGGAAACAACACTGCAATAACTTTCTACCCACACAACCATTGTATCCAGACCATTTTATCCAGCCCATTTTATCCACAACCATTGTATCCAGCCCATAACGAATGCAGAGAAACTGCTATAACCGTGTCACCAAGCAAAAATAACCCGTTGATTGTTCATGAACTGTTAGCAACACATATGTATAAACTGATTAGGAACATTTATTTTTAAATTCAGAAATGTTTGTCAATGTATAATGAACACCTCCTTTCCTCGAACAGGAAATTTATTTGGTTATCCTTTAACTCTTTGAGAAACCTAATATGCACAATCCAACTTCATCTGAAGGGGGATTTTCCCCCCAGGATCATTTAAGCAGGATCCACCCTGGTGGAACCTTGGGTGGACAAACCTGGTCAGCTCGGGGGGGGGGAGTTATATGTGTGGCATGGGGCAGATCATTGCTTTAGGTAGAGGAGTACATCCATTAGCTCCATCCTGTCTACATTGAAGATGTGAAAGAAATTTATTTTCCCTTTCAGCTCTGTGATCCCAGAACTCTTGGAGTCTGGCACTGTCTTATCACCCTTCTCCACTGCCCCTCTGCTTTCTTTATCACTTTCCCACAGCTGTTTCTTATTTTAAGGAACTCACCATGTGTTTATTCTATGCTATCTTCTTTTTGCACTGATTTCAAATATGAACTTACCCACTGAATCCTGCCACTTGCAGAATAGTCTATTTTCATGAAAAGTGTTTCTATTTGCTCATCATTCTGTAGGGGGGAAAGAGGATGCATAATGAAGTTTTATGTATTAAAAGATCAGGATTTCATGAGATGTGCTAGGGTCTCTACTTCCAAAGAATCATTGGGTACAACCCAGCAACTGCAAGATGCCAAAAATGGGGGCAGCAGTATTGATAAAGGCCCTAAGAACCCCAGGCTAAATATGGGGCAGGGCAAAAACAGTAAGGCCCTCATGCATCCTATCTCTCCCAGTTTTAGTCCTGGTATTAATAAGCTATCTGCTGTTCATTTTTAAAACTACTGTTTGCTTACCACATTGTGGGACCCCATGCATTTCTTCACTGTATGCTTGAAGTTTTCTATATCCAAATATTTACGTCCATTCATTTCTAACTCCTGGAAGCAGATAAAGCCATAGGCAGAAGAATAGTATTCAAAATATAATTAGAAAGAGGGAGGCCAAACTTTTTTTTAGGGCTGAACGCCACAGTCTCATTATAGTGCCATTTCTTTATCTCTTGAAAAGTCTGCTAAGCAGAAAGCAGAAATAAATTATAAATATACTTGATATTCCCTGTTTTGAGGCTCTCCTAAGGTAGAGTTCAATAACTGAACCTGATGTATCAGGCCAGGAGTTACGAGAGCCCCTGAGCTGCTCTCAGTATCACAAGCTTCAATCCCAACAAATTGCTCATAACATTTCATAGGGAAATCGTTGGCAGTAAGTTTACCTGTTCTTGCTAAAGAGGTGACACTTCGTCCCATATCTAGCCCAGATCAGAGAGAAATCTCCAGAAGTTCATGAGGCAGGAGTTTCCTACCCTGTTTGATGACATGTGGAGCTGATGCAGCACCCTGAAGATCTATGTGATTGATCTCAGTGGGCGGTAGGGATGCCAGCCTCCAGGTGGGAGCTGGGGATCGCCTGGAATTATAGCTCATCTCAAGACTACAGAGAATAGTTCCCCTGGAGAAGAGGGATGCTTTGGAGGGAGGACTCACTGGCATTGTATCCCACTGAAGTCTCTGTCCTCCCCAGGCTCCTCCCCCAAATATCCTGGAGTTTCCCAACCTGGAGCTGGCAATGCTCTCCCCCTCAGTGGTGGCCAGGGAAGAAGAAGAAGAAGAAGAAGAAGAAGAAGAAGAAGTAGGAGAAGAGATTGGATTTATACCCCGCCCTTCACTCGGAGTCTCAGAGCAGTTTACAATCTCCTTCCCTTCCTCTCTCCACAACAGGCACCTTGTGAGGTAGGTAGGGCTGACAGACCTCTTTGAGAACTGCTCTTGAGAGAACAGCTCTGAGAGAACTGTGGCTTGCCCAAAGTCACCCAGCAGCTGCATGTGGAGGAATGGAGAATCAAACCCGGTTCTCCCAGATTAGAGTCTGCGCTCCTAACCACTATCCCAAACAGGGAGGACCTGGCATCCCGGCAACCCTAGTGGGTGAAATCAGCCTCCATAGCTTCCACATGATCTAGAATGCAGGAATGGAGAACAGTGAAGATCCCGGGAGGATATAAATGAGGACAAGGCAGCAGATGGAACCTGATCTGGGCCAGATGTAAAATTATGGGACCACAAAATGTTCTGTGTATTAAGCATAAAAGGTAAAGGTTCCCTTGCTCGAAAGCTAGTCGAATCCGACTCTAGGGTTGCGGTGCTCATCTCCGTTTCAAACCTGAAGAGCCAGCGCTGTCCGAAGACGTTTCCGTGGTCATGTGGCCGGCATGACTAAACACCAAAGTGCACAGAACGCTGTTACCTTCCCACCAAAGTGGTACCTATTTATCTACTTGCAATTTCTTGCTTTCGAACTGCTAGGTTGGCTGGAACTAGAGATGGGAGCTCACTCTGTCATGCGGCACCCGGGTCTCGAAGTGCTGAACTACTGACTAGTCTCTCAACAATTTGAAAGAATGCCCTCCCTAAATGTCTTAACTCTATCATAGAACTATTCAGAGGCAGAAACACAGTGATATAACCAGAGGATAAAAAGAGGTCTGTGTGCAATTAGTACTAGACAAAAGATTATTTCCAGTCTGTGTTCCTTTGTCCCCACACATTCTGTTGTCATTCTGAAAACTTTCTTTGTGATGGTCATACCTGAAAGGCTGCATGCAGTTTCTGAAGCTGGTCAAGAGTTATTTGTTGTTCGATCTTATGGAGACAAAAAGCAAAATGAAATACTTTTTAAAAAGTATATATATCAGGCATTTCAGACAAGGAAGCCCCTTGGAAGAATATGAGGAGAATAAAACTTTGAGCTCACTATTTCCATCTTTTGTGATAACAAACTACACACATCAGTTTCCAGTTTTATGCCAAAATGCCTTTTTGTCTGTGCTGAGCCCATTGCAAATCAGCTAGATTCTAGTTCAGTTGCACTTTAGAGACCAACAACATTTTGGGGGTATAAGCTTTGGAGAGTCAAAGCTCCCTTCGTCAGATACTTTGTCAGAGCTTTGACTCTCGAAAGCTTATACCCTGAAAATAGGGACGCCAGACTCCCCAGCGGGGGCGGGGGTTCTCCCAGTTTTGTGCCCCTCCCTGCCCCCCCCCCCAATTCCCCCCCCCCCGAAAAGTAAGAAGCTTGAAATAAATTCAATGTGCCTACATCACCCGGAAGTGATGTAGGCACGTCGGTGATGTTGGAAGGTGACATTCTGGTTTTTGGACAAAACTCTATGGTAGAGGCTAATTCTACACTAGAGGTTTTGCCCACAAACCAGAGTGTCACCCCTGACATGCCTACATCACTTCCAGGTGGCGTGGGCACGTCACATTTACTTCCGGCTTCTTCCCTCCCTGTTCCTGGTTAAGTTCACCCCCGTCCCCTGCCAGCTGGCAAACCCTACCTGAAAATCTTGTTAGTCTCTAAGGTGCCACTGGGCAAATCTAACTCTTCTACTACAGACCAACCTGGCTACCCTCTGAAACTACAGCAAATCAGTGCAACTTGAGAAGTCCAAATTCTAATGTTTTAAAAAGGAAAAGGGGAAAAAAACATTGTCTCCCTACTGTCTATAATTTTATGTAGGGAATCTATCCAATTTCCCTCTTTCTTTTTTTCTTTGTTTCCTAATCAAAAAGATACCAACTGCCTCAGGTGTTATTTACTTGAAGAGGAAGGCAGTTATTTGAATGTGCACAGAAGACGATGCATTAATAATTTACTGTGTGTGCAACATGTATCCCTTCGCCATGAAGTGAGAGCTTCTTGGATTATTTACTTCATTGGAATAAAAAAAAAAAATTGGAAAGGTGGTGTTTCATTCTACTGTAGCTGTGTCAGAATAAAAAAGCACATTTCTGCTAAACTTTCATTAGTTAGTTCATTTAACAATTTATATCCCACCCTTCAGAAGATCAGAATATAAGAGCAAAAGACTAGCCACGCCTGATCTGAATGACCTAATTCAATACTGTAGTTGCAGTCTGCCAAAGGCCATTGGATTCTCACAAGCAAGGCATAAAGATGATGGTCTTCCACAGTTGTCTGCTCACATCATCTGATGTTCAGAGATCTACTGTGTCTGTACATGAAAATTCCATTTAGTTATCATGGCTAATAGCCATGTCTCGCATGGATTTGCCTAATCCGTTTTAAGAGAGTCAGGAAACGGTTTCTTAGAAGGTGGGCTCCAAAACAAGAAACGGGTGTGTATGCTGATGATTATAAAAGCATGAATTATTAATAAATCCACTGCAAATCCCCCCCATTCAGCCAGGGTTTCAGTTTTGTGTTTAATATGGAAATACATGAATGGAACTGTGGCTGGGAGGGGAAGCAGCTGGAGGGGGAATTTGGGAGGGGAACAGGGAGTGATGGATATGTATGGATATGAATACATGGGTCTGCCTTTGAAAACAGTCTGGAAAATTCAGTTGAGCAAAAATGTGGCAGCCAGGCCACTGTCAAGGGTTGGTTACAGGTACTGTATCACCCCTGTGCTGAAAGGTCTGCACTGGCTACCCATCTGTTTTCAGGCACAATACAGAACTGTAGAGCTTTAGGAATATAGGCTGTTGGGTGGAACAATGAAACTACCAAGTTTGCATATTGGGAGGAGGACGAGTGTGTGTGGGAGGGACTGAAGAGAAGCTAGGTAGGGTGTGGAACATGAGGCCTAGTCGTTTTCCTCTACAAGGACTGGGTTCCTGAAAGACCTCCACTTAGGCTTGCCAGTCCCCAGGTCAGGGTGGGGTTTCCCCTGGTTTTCAGGGTTTCAGCCCACCACCAACCAGCTGGTCGGTGGGGGAAACCCCATCCCCAAACACCCCATGAGACTTCCCCAATGTGATGACATCACCAAGAAAGGGGACCCTGAGCCTTTAACTTGCCTTTATTTCCAGTGTCCAGGTTACAGAATGCTGGTTCTTATCTTTAAGGCCCTAGATGGCTTGGGACCAGGGTCCCCTGAAGGACCATCTCCTCCCATACTGCTAATCTTTGGGTCTGGCTGCCCATACTCATTAACAACTGGAAGATGTGTTACATTCAGCTTGGGGATGTAGACAAAAATTGCCTTTCCATTCCAAGCAGCCCCGTCCTATCCTATGTGTAATGTTTGTACATATTCCACGCTGAGAGTCTCCACAGATTGATGTTTCCAGTGGCTGCTGAGTATTTGTGCACAAGGCCCTCTACAGAGATATCCACATGCTGATCATATAGAACAGTTCTAACTTATATGATGTGAGGCGCTGCTGTCTGACATAATTGCACATTGCCGGTATTAACATCAAATAAACGAAGCGGTGTAGGAAAACTGTGGCAGTCACTGTTCCCTGTTGCTACCTCCTGGAACCCCTTCTGCGTTCCACTGCCATCTGCCTCGGCCACCTCGGGTTGCCAGCCCTGGGCTGGGAAATACCTGGAGATTTTTGGGGTGGAGCCTGGGGAGGGCGGGGTTTGAGGAGGCAAGGGGCATCAGCAGGGTCCAGTGCCATGGAGTCCACCCTCCGAAGCGGCCCTTTTCTCCTTGGGAACTGATCTCTGTAGTCTGTAGAGCAATTGTAATAGCAGGAAATCTCTAGGAGCCACCTGCAGGCTGGCAACCCTACACTCTGCTCAGGATGGCACTGGTACTTTGCCAGTTCAGGTGTAATGGCAAACTGCAGTTTTAACCAGGCCATAACTGGATAGCTTGTGGTGTGTGAGAGGGAGGGGGAGGAAGGGATCACATTCCAGGTTTATTCACCTGGAAGCAAATCATGGTCTGGAGTTATGTCTGTACCACGCCAACCTAAAAGTATACCTATTTCACCTGGCAAATAGTTTACTGGAAGGCTAAACTTCCAAACAGACCCTCCCCCACATTTACATAATACAAGCATTCACACACACAGAGGCAATCTTTTGCACCACTTATTCAGTGTTCCATCTAAGCTGAGTTAGTGTGAGCTAGCTCACAGTTTTTTAGCCTCCGGCTCACACATTTTTTGTCTTGGCTCAGGAAAAGTGGCTCCAGAGCAAACTAATTTATGCAATAGCCAAATCGCTCGCTCACAACTTAAATGCAAGTCGCTCACAAAGTAGAATTTTTGCTCACAGGACTCCATAGCTTAGAAGGAACATTGCTTATGATTTTTAAAAGCCCTTCAGCTCCCTGCAAGAGAATTCGCAATACCTTTCCTTTCCATGGGCTTCTAGATGGACTGACACGATGAGCTCTTTCACTCTCCAGTATGTTTTCCATGAGTCCTATGGAGTGGCTCCTCTGTTGTCCTTTTATGAACTCCTTCATCAGCCATTCTGGAAACTGGGCTGTCTCTTCCTGAGCGTCTCCTGAAAAGCTGCTGCGGGAAACCGGAGAAGCAGCTTGCAACCTGGGGCCTCCTAAGGAAGTCTGAGCACGTCGAGACAAAGGGTCTGTTGTGGCCGTGGACTCTCTTCTTCTCAGCTCATTCAGAATGCTGCCAAAGCAGAAATGTAAGGAGGTAATCACAGACTGTGCTGTCATTAATTGTTCAGGGTGCTGGGGATAGCAGAAGAAGCAGTGGGTACATGACTCCAGGTTTGGGCTAGAGACAAGAGGACAGAATTATGCCCTCTTTTTCATACATAATTCTCAAACTTTTTGTCTATTATACTACAAAAGGGGAAGAAAATGAGGCTGAAATGGGTGACCGGATCATATTCACACAAGGACTGAGTTCCAGCATTACAGAAAGAGCATGGCTCCGGCATGGACATTTTCACTACAAATACAATGTGGTGTATTTATTTATTTACTTCGATCTATAACTCACTTTTCTCCCCTGTGGGGACGCAAAGCAGCTTACACTGTTCTCCTCACCTCTGTTTTGTTTTATCGTCACAACAACCCTGTGAGGTAGGTTAGGCCGAGGAGTGTGCGACTGGCTCATGGTCACACAGTGAGCTTCCATGACAGAATGGAGATTTGAACACGGGTCTCACTGACACTCTGACCACTACACTACACTAATTGTCAGACAAGGACTGGGGAAACCCATGTTTAAATCCCCTCACTGCCATGAAGCTCACTGGGTGTCTTGGCCCAGCCAACCTAACCTACCTCACAAGGTTGTTGTGAGGGTATGCGTATCTTGGCCTGAATTCCTTGAAGGAAGGATGGGATGTGTTAAATAACTAATTAAATCAGTATATATTACATTTTCTATATTAAACTACGTGGGCTTGCTACTTGGCCAGGATTGGAAGGGTGTCTCTGTGTGTGTATGTACAGGAATTACACAGAAAATTGTGGCTATTCTCAAGCTCAGTAATATGCACTAGGCCAGGGAATGTTAAAATTGCACTTCTAAATTAATTAATATTTAATAGCTAATGTGTACCCCCCACACCTCCTGCCAACCTAGCAGTTCGAAAGCAAGAAATTGCAAGCAAATAAATAGGTACCACTTCAGTGGGAAGGTAACAGCATTCCGTGCGCCTTGGTGTTTAGTCATGCCAGCCACATGACCATGGAAATGTCTTCGGACAGCGCTGGCTCTTCGGCTTTGAAACGGAAATGAGCACCGCAACCCTAGAGTCGGATTCGACTGGCTTTCGAGCAAGGGAAACCTTTACCTTTACTTACCCCCCCCACACACACACATATCTGGAAAGAAAGAGAGATTTCTACAGGTACACAGAAATGAAGGACGAAAACAGCTACCCAGTCAGTTTGGGAATAAAAAAAGTAGACGTCTCTTCTCAATCTGAGAAACAAGCAGTACAATCCTAAAGAGCTATTGTCGGTAGAAAGTGCTTCAACTAGTCACAGCCGACTTATGGTGACCCCGTAGAGTTTTCAAGGCCAAGTGCCTGACAGAGGTGGTTGTGCCATTGCCTGCCTCTGCGTAGCAACCCTGGACTTCTTTGGTGGTCTCCCATCCAAGGACTACCCGGGGCCAACCCTGGTTAGCTTCTGAAATCGGATGAGATGGGGCTGGCCTGAGCCATCCAGGTAAGGGCCCCTAGGGGAGTCACACCCGTCTCTATCCATTGGGCTTGAAAACGTGTAACTCTCCTTAGGATCGCATCCGTGTGGTGACTAGCCCATTTCTGAAAAACTATTTTGCAGCCAGATCAATTTTTTGTTACATGTCAGAAGCAGACTCTCTCCTACCGTAGCCCAACCAATTGCCCCGCTGACACAAACTATTTACAGCATGGGACTTTGAGTACTTTATGGTGCTGCTTACCCTATGCATTGCCATTACAAGGTGTTTTGTTGTTGTTTTTGGCAGAAGGCCAAACCAAAGATAAACAACTTCTGCATGTAAGGGGTGAATGGTTTGTTTGGGTTGCCATTTTTTGTTTTATGTTGACCTGGAAATGTTGCTAGGCTACAGTTATGCCTACTGATTAGTGTAAGAAACCTTGCTGTATAGGTCTCCTCTAGACTGTTTCTGTAACAAAGAGAAATTCTTCTTCTGATAAACTGAAAATTAAAGTGTTTCAGTGATTTGCAGGGGAAAAAACCCCAGCCACCCAAATAATATGCAACAAAATTCTTACTGAATGGAGTTCAAGCAAATTGTACCTTGGACAGAGCTCTAGGAAAGTCTTGCTGTGTGCCAACATGCTTGTGAAACAATGAACTTTCTACAGCTCAGTGCTGGCTTGATACTGCAAGGACCCCCTCTCAAGATATATATATTTTAAAAAAGCACCTCGATTGCCCAGCAGTGCACTTTAAAGGAGCTAAAGCATTATACTAGCGACACCCTGAAGCTCTCCTTTTGCACGATGGAAAGGGAAACCTTCACAACTTCTGCCAGAATTAGATCCTAACTCTTGGTACCAAGGGACCACCCCTCCAGAAAGAACCTCTCTACAGGAGAGGGATTTTTGCAGACACTACAGAAATCAATAGGCTATACACAAGAGAATATTTTAGTGTAATGGAGGGCTGCATGTAGGACCTCCCCACTAGACTGTAACCGTCAAAGTTGCCAAGTAGCAGTGCCATCCTAAGCATGGAAGTTAATCTGCTTAGTAGGGTGTAACTTTGTTTAGGATGGCACTGCATATTAGTAATTGGAAGGCTTGTTTAGGTACCTGAGACACAAATTAACTAGCAATCAGCTTGTAGACTAGCCTAATGTGTACTGTTGTTTCCTCTTGAATATGATGTGTGGCAATAACGTACCAAGGCATGCTAAGACTAGATATCAAGCAATGGTTTATTTTCATATATGCCCTGCCTTTCTCCCCAGTGAGCCAGCAAAGTAGCTTCCATTGTTCTTCTCTCCTTGGATTTATCTTCACAACAACCCTGTGAGGTAGGTTAGGCTGAGAAGGTATGATCGTCCCAAGGTCACCCAGCAAGCTTCCATGGCAGAGTAGGGATTCAAACCTGGGGCTCCCAGATCCTAGTCTGGCACTCTAAGCATTATACCATATGCCTGCATACTATGTGTGTATGATTTGGTTTGGACAGGCAGCTTACTATCTGGAGAGTCTATCATATGGAATGGTAATCGGTTGTGGCAGAAATCCCCAGAGATTTCTATAACAAGATAGAAGTTTCTATAAAAGAAATGGGATCTCTTATTCTTCATCTGTACTGGGGGGGGGGGACTCAACCATGAGCCCAAACATTTAAATAGAACAATCAGAAGAACTGCCTAGGAGAACACGATTCATGGTTGTTTTGTGAAATCTTTGGCTGGTAGGAGTATGGGAACTAAATCCATGATGCTGATGAACAGGATTGGGTTGGGCAGGAGGGGGTGGGGTTGTAGGCTGTTTTATAAATCAGATCATTCTAACTAATCCAGGTCATTAACATGACAACAATTAAAGTCTGTTTTTATCCCATCACCGGCATGTTTTAGTCCTGGCCTTCTGTTTTACTTGCTGCAGCTTTTATGGGTTGTGTGGCTGGCTTTTATCTCTTTTATGCCTAGAATTATGTTATGTTGCCGATTTTATTAACTACTGTTTTTGACTTTTATACTGGTTGATTTTATTGCTGAAAGCAGGTTTTATTGAATTTTTTTTAAAATTAATTGTACTTGTTTTGATTGATTTCTTTTATTGCTATTTTTCCTTTTATCAGATGTCATGATTCTAATATAAATAAAAATTAAAAATACAACACTGCTTCTTTGCAATTGACTAGTAAAGATAGATCATTTTTCTTCTTTCACTTCCCCACACATTTCCTAAAGAAGGCTTCACTTTTGCCAGTCTTTTCCTGTAAGACACCAGGCTGAGAAATACTCTCTTGGTAGCCAGGACTCAGGGGTGAAGCTGATTATAATACGCTGCACGTTTCGAAGCAAAGCAGGCAGAGTGCAAAAAAGGGGGGTGGGGGTTCACACAGGAATAATGTCCACAAGTGAAATGCACTTGCTGACAGGACAGAAAGCAAAGGAGTCATTTCTAAACAAAATAACTGAGCAATCTGTAGCAGAACATTTCCCTTCATTGGAAGGAAAAACAACAACTTTGGTTTCCTGACAACAACTAACAGCTTCCAAACAGTACTGATTAGCAGCCACTTCTGGCCTCTCTCTGTACCACAACTCCTTTTATTTTTTAAAAAATCAACCACACAACATTTGTGTTTCTAGGCAAGGGGAAACAAACCATTGTTTTCTTCCATGTTTCCATTGCTTACCTGCTCAGGGTGGATGTTTCTAGCTTTCCTGAAGCAGAACTTGGTCGCACTTTTCTCCTCAGAGGCATGGTATAAAAAAGTCAAGCCAAGCTTGTGTCTTCCGCCGTGTCAACCACAGTTGCTTGTCCTCTCTGGCAACAGAGTGTGCCAACTTTGCTCTGCACACTGGAGCCTGCTGGGTAGGTCTGGTCAGCATTTGTGGCAGTTCTGGTGACTGCTGCCTTTGCCCCTCCCTTAAGTCCCAGGGCATCACATGGGAAGGTGACTGGGAATACATAATATAGCACCTTGGGGCCTGCCCACGCTGCACAACAAACACACAGCTAAGTGAGGAACTCAACAGCAGAGTTAGGCAGAATGGTAGTATATGTGTGTGTCAGACCACATTACTTCCCAACAGATATTGGTATTATAAGTTACAGAGCACAACCATTTTTCAAAAACTTAATTAGTTGTTATTGCTTAATCTTGAATCTTGCTGTGAATCTCCTCTATTCCCAAGTATTTTTCCTTTCGCACTGCAATGATGCCCCCGGAATACAGACATCCTTTTCCTCAGCTTTTGCAGAGAAATCACATTTGCTCAGGTTTTAAACCATGTTTCTTGTTTCCAGGTAACACTTTCTGTTGCACCTTGGAGTGCCACACAGGCCCCTATTGGCTCCTGCAGGTTTTGGCAATATGCCACTTCAAGCTAATGACAATTTGCACTATATAACAGTGGCATCCCAAGCAGAGTTACACCATTTTAAATCCACTAGATTTAGAAGGATATAGTTTAGGATTGCATCACTAATTTCTAGTTTACTTTAAAACTATTTTAGATGCTGTACCCCTCCAGCAGGTAGATAAAAAATAGTACAAATGTGAGTAGAATTTGATTACCTTTACTAAACAATAGTAGGAAGACACATCATTCCAGAAGAATGCTATTTTGTATGTTATAAAACAGTTACAAATTCAACCAAATTAGGATTGTTTTTCTAAAGAAATCTTTTATACTGCACTGCCCACTCAGATCTTGCAGCTGCATTTAAAACAGTCCAGTTCTTAGCACTGGAAATTGTTCTTGAATCATGGCATAGCATTAATGATGACAGCTTTTGAATCCATCAACAGCTTGTTTCCAGTAAGATTAAACTCCAGTAGTACCTTAAAGCTTCCTTCATCCTTTGTAGCTGACAAAGGATGCTTGACTCTTGAAAGCTTCTACCCTGGAAATCCTGTTGGTCTTTCATTTTATTTATTATTTAATTCATTTGTAACCCACTTTTCTCCCCAATGGGGACCCAAAGCAGCTTACATCATTCTCCTCTCCTCCATTTTGTCCTCACAACAACCCTGTAAGGTAGGTTGGGCTGAGAGAGTATGACTGGCCCAAGGTCACCTAGCAAGCTTCCATGGCACAAGTGGAGATTAGAACCCGGATCTCTAAGATTCTAGTACAACACTCTTAACCACTGCATCACACTGGCTCTCCTTTAAAGTAAACTTTCTTTAGCTGCTACTGGACTCAAATCTTGCTCTTCTACTGCAGACCAACACTGCCACCCACCTGAAACTTGTGTCCAGCAATCACTTTTACAGAAGATAGGGACAAGGGCTGCAGTCACACACACTAAATAAGGGGTAAAAGCAGACAGGGGTTGTTGTGGGGGAGATGCTAGTTGATCAAGTAGGAGAGAGAGAGACCACGTGACTGGTTCTCTCCTTTTATCGGAGATCCAGGAGATGGGTGTTGACGGTGCCAACCTCCTGGCCCACCTCCCTGTTAGTCCGTCCCAAAAACAATCCTATTGGTTGCATGTAGGGAGGGGTGGTTACCTAACAGGAGTGGCCAATATTGAAATCTAATACCTTACTCAAAGAGGGCCATCTGGTCAGGTGTGAAACTTTGGCATCAGGATGCTTCATTGAAGTGCTGATGAAAGCTGGCCATCCTCTTTGTGAAACAAATGTCCATTTGGCAGGAAATACCAAAGTAGAACAAAGCATGGATGTGTTGTACGTGATCACAACTGATTCAGCAATGGGGGCTGTCTCTGCTGAAGTTGTTGTTTTGCTGACAATAA
Source organism: Gekko japonicus (assembly GCF_001447785.1). Classification (NCBI taxonomy): domain Eukaryota; kingdom Metazoa; phylum Chordata; class Lepidosauria; order Squamata; family Gekkonidae; genus Gekko; species Gekko japonicus. Next base: position 1,448,455 of record NW_015175383.1, on the reverse strand, counting down.
TGGAGATGTGTGCTTCCTCACCAGGCTGGTAACTGTGTACTGAAACCTCATTCACGTGTAAGGTTTGTGCAGGCACCTTCTATGTGTTACATCACAACAGGTGACTTGAAATGTACAATTCTCTGAGCCTATGTGTGTGTGTGTGTGTGTGCACAGTCCATTGTGTGTAGCAATAAATATAATCCATAAAGCAAAATATCAAGTTCATTCTCTAACAACTGGGTGGATTTATTTGGGCTTTGTTCCTGAATGGAACAGTGAAACAAAGCAGCAAACCTAATCCATATGTAATAAGGCACAGACCCTTATTCAACTGCAGTAGGAAAATGAGGCATTTGGTCCAGGGTGAGAATTTCAGGAATTATAGAATCCAGAAACCCACTTGAGACTGCAGCATGGTGAAAATCAAAGCTTAGAATTAATATACCTAATTTTACTTCTTTGAGATCATGTTTATTTAATGTCACAAAATTGTAATCGCTGTTTAACAAGGAGACAATAATGGGATGTCAGATGTCTTCTGCGTAAGTGGGATTGGGTACAGAGATTTATGATACACCTTCTGTGACAAAAAAAAAAATGTTCCCAAGTCCACTCGGAATTTCCAGAGTTAGTGAAATGGTGGTACCAGCCTTAGCAAAAATTCAAAAGAAGCCCTGAAGTATATATAAAAAAAACACCTGGGCATAGGTCTTCAAACAGTTTAATATCAAGAAGGAACGCAAGAGTATTCAATTGTGATCCAGCCTCTCTGAATACTGCTGAATTTTTCACATGCATTTCACAGGATGCTCTCTTGGCTTCTTTGAGGAAGAAGGTCTTTCTGCTTTCTTGTTCCCATTGACTCTGTCAAGGAAGTTCTGAAGGATGATTTTATCTGTGCAAACAATTGAAAGAATGTATTGTGAAGCCTGAATAGCCAGACAAGAGACATTCAAAAAATTATTTCATATTAGAACAGGAGCGGGTGGGTCATTGCTCGTGGGAATTCTCTCTGCAAACCTTTGAACCAACACAAGGGTTGTACTGAAGGAGGATTACCAGGTCACAAATGAGACGAACAACCTCTTCTGGGCTGGCTCAGTGGTAAAGCATCCACTTTGCATGCAGAAAGTTTTCCAGGTTACATTCCCAGCACGTCCAATTAAAAGTATACTGGGTAGATTATTTTCTGCGTAGTATTATTTATTTATTTGCAAGATTTACATCCCGCATTTCTGCCCTTACAAGGGCAACCAAGGCTGTCAGTCAGAGGAGATAATTCTGATCTTGACAGACCAATGATCAGATTCAGCAGAGAGCAGTTTCAGGTCCTTCTGATTCTTGCTGGCCTTCAAACGTACTCTGTCTATTGCCCTACTCTTTTTGGATCCTGTTGCTCATTGCTAGCTTGCGCTTACTAATGAGTAAAGCAAGAAGTCTACTTTCTCCAGCAGGTGCAAGTGTTGAAAAAGGGGTGAGGAAGGACACATCTTTTTAAAATCTGTCTTTGAGGTTGAAACAGAGGTTGTGTTAGCGAAAAAACCAAGCTGGAGTTCACAAATTAAACCACCTCTTTTCCTTCCAGTGTGCCCCGAATCCAAATTGCACCTGTGTGCATGCACAATTTACCCAGCGCAGACTGATGGAGATCCACAGTCCATGTCATGCCTGTTTTAAGTTTTATAGTTTTGAATGCCTGTGTAAAAATGGTCGTATTTCTCCTCACTTACCTGGATTAGGAGCTCTTTCGACATATGCCTTAACTTCTTCTGGGTCTAGAGAATTCAAAACTGTTATAATATCATTATGCTCTTTCCCAAAATCTTTTTGGTATGTGGTTGTTTGTTTAGTTTTTTCTTGGTTCCAGATATTAGCAAACGACACTGAAGGAACTGGGAAGAAAAACCAGAAAGACACACTCTAAACAGCTATGAAATAATGAAACCAGGAATGGTCTTTCCTGTATCCTAAGCCACAGATTCTTCTGCTCTGGCTTTCGAATCCTGAGCTTTGTCCTAGCTGATGAAGGGGATTTCTGAGATTGTCGCCTATACTGAAGAAGCCACAATAGTGATAGGAATAATTCTAATTAACCATTTTCCTGTCTCTCAGTAGCTGAAGCCAAACCAAATATGACCTTGGAGATCTATGATTAGGATCTCCCACAGTGTCTTAAATGGCTAAAAACATTGTGGAGGAGTCCATTTTGGTTCAGGACCATGGTACAGGGGAGGGGTTTTGTTTTTGTTTTTTTAAAATCCCACTCACCATTTTTCCTATCCAATCTCCTCCATCCTGATATGCCTTTTCATCCACGTGATTATACAGGTGCTCATATGGTAGCTGTACATTTCCCCCTGTGGGGCAAATAACAGCTCCATGGATTTGGCGTGTGTGTGACTGAAATTAAGAAATTACCTTTAGTGACCCTGATGATCTGGGCCCTACATATCTGAAGCATTTCATCTCTTGTGAAAAACCCATGCACGCACATAGGTCAGCCCACTGGTTTCCTGCTAACCCAGTCCTTCTTCATATTATATCTGGCTGGTTTGGGGCAGAAGGCAAGCTTCTCAGGCCACTGCCCTACGGTGGAATAACTTCCCTGCTGCGTTATGCCATATTCCTTCCCTCCTAGCTTTCCAGAAAGTACATAAAACCTGGCTATTCTGGAAGGCTTTGTGCTAAGGTTATCGCCAGGCAAATGAGTCTGTAATCTTGTTAAAACAAAGGGGTGGCAGATGATGAAGTTCTGACATGGGTGAACTCATTTGTACCTTTTAGCACCAATTTTTATTCTTGCAATATTATTTTTACGTATTTTGTTATTAGGAGCCCTGATTCTATTGGAAGAGAAGGATATAAACATTTTAGTGATGAGCCATATAACCCTCGACTACATAACGGCTCACCAGAGGAAGGGATCCCCCATCCCCAGTGCTCATTTCCCACTACCACTCCTGTGGCCAGTGGGAGAAAAATAATCTAAAAAATTGCTGTTGGGTGGTGGTGTGATACCACTTCCAGGACAAACTCAGAAGTGATGTCACACCTCCCTAGAAATTGCTAAATGCAATGGTAAAACCATAGAGCTTCTGGCAGTTCCTAGACCAGACTGAAGTTACTTCCAGGTTTCCCCCAGAAGTGACATCACACTGTCATCTGAAACCCCCCCCCTGGTCTGTCCACTGGAGTCACGCTGGTTACCAGGCTATGCCTGACAATACTAACCCACCTACACAAGACACTGTGCCATGGTTTGTTTTTTTTAAAAAAAATTGTTTCAGACACTTGGTGCTCTTCTGCTATGCCAAGCAAACTTACATTCACGCAGCTTTTAAAAATATCTGATTAAAAAAAAGTATGGCTATATCTTCTCCAAAAGAAATGATTTCTAGCTTGTGAAATTTTTGGTAACTTAAAAAACATTAGTTCTTTGCTGCTTTTTTTAAAAAACAAGGAGAGATATTTGCACCAGTACTGGAGAGGGGTTGTGCATGGCCTTCATTTAGGCTTCCCCTTGGAAAGGCTATCTGACTCTACTCCTTAAACAAGGGAGAAGACATTTTGTTTCTGCTGCTGAATGTAGGGTTCCCTATTTCTATGTGGCACATGGAGATCTCCCACTATTTCTATGGCTCTCCAGATGACCAAGATCAGTTCCTCTGGAGAAAAGGGCTGCTTTAGAGGGCATTATACCCTCTATGGCATTATACCTTCCTGAGGTCCCTCCCCTCCCAGGCTCCACCCCCAAAATCTCCAGGTATTTCCCAAACCACAGCTGGCAACCCTGTGGATCAGGGCTAGTTTTATAGCACTTAGGGGAAAACTGGACTTTTAAAATTGTCTGAAATGGTTGGGTTGGGGAAGTTCACAAGATAAACAGCAGCTCACAGATGAGTGGGTCTTTTATTTCTTTATATATTTATATCCTGCTATGAGAACTGTATGGCTTACAACATCGGCTTCCTCTCCTCCATTTTATCCTCCCAACAACCAGGAAAGGAAGGCTAAGCTGAGAGAAACAGTGACTGGCCTGAGGTCCTCCAGTGAGTTTCCACGGCAAGTAGGGATTTGAACCTGGGTCTCACGGATCCTAGTCAAGCACTATGCCACTACACCACACTGATTAATTCCTCTAATTCTTGATTTATTTAAAATATTTCTATCTTCTCTTTTCAACAAGGTCAGGACAACTCACAGCAAAGAATGAAACAGGCTACCTCAACAACACAAGAAGCTATAAAAGAGTACCTCCCCGTAGTCACATTATTAAACTTTAAAAGAAGAAATACATACTCTACCTTCCACTCAACTACCAACATTAAAACCATCAGAGAAGCCCACTGAGAGAACCATGTTTTTGCAGGGCTTTCCTAAAAACCAGGAGGCTGTAAATTTGTTGAATAGACTCAGGTAGGCTGTTCCAATCGGACAGAGCAGAACAAGAAAATTCAAAGTTTTGGTTCAAACCTAGAGAGCACCCAAGATAATGGTATGGTCAAGTAAGGATCACTGAGCTGACCTCAGCATATGCACAGGTTTGGATCCGGTTTCATCTTGTTCTCCCTTATCCTCTTAAAGTTTCATCTTCTCACAATATTCTACTGTTTTTACAAGCCAAAGCTGTATTCTTACCAACGCCTCTCACTGGAATACGGCGATTTGCATTACATCCATATTTCCAAGTAAAGTCCTTTAAGTCAGGGACCTGGGCTTGCGGCCGGTAATGGCGCCTGAACTCAGTATCTGGAGGCTGTGGGGCTAAGGTTTTCCAGTCTGGTGGAGCAGGAGCAGCAGAGTCTTTTGGAGCACCTGGAATGGTCCAACAGTAATACCATGGTAAAGATATGAAACCATTTCTTCCTCTGTTGTGGAACAGAGAAAAAGCCAAGAGAAAAGCCAATTGCAGAATGCCATTTGGTCTATCCTTGGCATGGGAACCTGGTTCACTGGTAGAACAATTGCTTTGAGTGCAGAAGGCCCAAAGTTCAATCCTCAACATCTTTAGTTTAGAAAGGATCATGTAAAACACCTCCATCTGCAACACTAGAGAGCCACTACCAGCCAGAGTATTCAATACTGACTTCAACAGGCCAGTGGTCTGACTCAGTATAAGACAGCTTCATATGTTCATTGAAGAACTTTCCTTACAGTCATAAACCAGGAATGTAGTTAAGAGCATGAAATCAAATACAGATCCTAAAGCACTGGCAATTTGCTTGAAGAGCATGTAGTCTCTCAGACAGATGAAATGAAGGTAGTCAGCCATGTTGGTCTGAAGCAGGAGAACAAACTTAGAGTCCAGTGGCACCTTTAAGACCAACAAAGGTTTATTCAAGGTATGAGCTTTTGTGTGCATGAAAGCTCATACCTTGAATAAACCTTTGTTGGTCTTAAAAGTGCCACTGGACTCTAAATCTGTTCAGATGAAATGAAGGACAACTGTCAGATGAGACCAACAAGACTAGTCAAGTGAGGCCCTATTCCCAGCACCAACTTGGCATTCTGAACAACTGCTTTCCCAATACATTATTAAACAAATGGAATAAAACAAAAGTCAAGAACTAGATGAGGCATCCTGGGTTGGTGACCAGCAGGTTAATCCATCTGGCCAAGCATAGGAGCCCTTAGAACCTTTCATGGTAGTGTGGTAACAAGTGGAGTTACAAGCTGGCTAGGATGGCATCACTATGTTCTGAATCAGCACAGATCTATTTGGCACACATCTGCAACATGCCAGTTTTATGGTATGCAAATGAGAGACACAGAGGGAGACAGACAAGGAATATGTAAATGAGGCCGATTATAAGATTGTTTCTCACATATTTAGTCTAAATCCTTTCTGGAAAGGGCCACGTGAGGAACTTCATGGGAATGTTCTTCTGCTGAGAACAGCTATGTCAGTGTTCATTGCCTGAAACACACTGTTGAAGTCATTATGAGGAAAATGGAATCATTTACCCCAGCTTCCCTGACAGCCAGTATTGGGCCTGTTCCTACCAAGAAACTAGAAGGCTTCAAAAGGTTGTGTGTTGGTGTTCACAAAGGTGGACCTGTCCTTTCCCCAGCAGTGTCTGGTGGCCCCCCCATCCAAGCTGATGCTGAGGGTCAGGGATCCTCTGGGAGAAAATGCCACACAGCAGAGAAACTTCAGCCGAAGATAATTACTCCTCTTCCAGGAGTATGGTCGCCAACCTCCAGGTGGGGTCTGGAGATCTCCTGGAATTAGAACTGACCTCTAGACAACAGACCCATCCCCCTGCAGAAAATAGCTGCTTTGGAGGGTGGACTCTATGTCATTTCTCCATTTGGGTCCCTCCCCAGGGTCCACCCTCAGAATCTCCAGGTATTTCCCAACCCAGAGTTAGCAACCCTATCCAGGAGCAGCTTGGTGGAACAAGCTGTCATCTAGTGCCAGGCATTTCTTCCCAATTTCTCCTTCTCACTGCAGCCCCCTAGTCAGGATGCAAGATGTCTCTCTCTGGGAATCTGACGTGAGGTAGCAGATATGCTGCCCCCTTGGAGTACATCTGTGCCTCTATTAGTTTCCCATTACAGTAGTTCTGTACTTAGGAAGGAGGAAGAGGAAAGGAAGTATAGAACTGAAGCTGAATATTGTCTTCCTTGGGACAAAATAGGCTAGGAGTGTGTAGGGGGGGAAGTCTCTGCCTGAAACACAACTCTACCACTCTCAGTTACCTCAATACGGTCTAGTGTTTATCACAGTGATCTTTTAAAAGAAGAGAGGGAAATGAAAGCCCTCACCTGGTTGTATCCCTAAATAATCTCCAGTGTATACCGTTCGGTACTGCTTTTTTATGGTTTCTTCAACATCTTGTACAGTAATAGGTTTTGTCCAAGGCGATATGCTGTCAGTAGGTAATGGGGCTTCTTCTCGGGGCACCTTCCAAATCAAGAAACGCTATCAACACAGGGAGAGAAAGTTCAAACAAGAGAAATAAGTTGGTTTGTGTCAGTATAGCACATTTTTAGCCTGTCCTTCCTTTAAGGAGGTCGAGGTGACACACACGTCTCTCCCCTCCTCCCCAAAAGCCTGTGAGGTACACATCAACCCATGGAGTTGCCTACGACTGAATCAGACCCTTGGTCCGTCATAGTCAGTACTGTCTACCCAGACTGACAGTGGCTGCCAGGAACTCAGGAAAAGGTCTTTCACATCACCTACTGCCAGATCCTTTAAACAGAGATGCTGAGGATTAACCTGGGACCATCTGCATATGTTCTACCACTCAGCCATGGCCCCTCCCCAATTACTAGGTTAGACTCTGAGAGACTGACTCACCCTAAACTCTCTGTAAAACATTCATGGCTGAGTGGAACCTATATCCAATATCTAATAACTATAATCTATATAACCTATATCTAATAACAATATCCAATAACTAGTCCAATATCTAGGAACATGGATACCGTCTCCCGATTCCTGCTGTTAATTTTTAACCATGATTTCAGCAATATCCACCTATCCGCAGTTCCTCACCACAGAGACTGCATTTTTATCTTTTGAGCAGCTGGCACAGGGTGTTGCTTCCTATCTTGTAAAGCTGATTTTCTACTGTACTTCCCATTTTGGTGGGCCTCCCTTGTCTTCTTTGGGAGTTTTGATAAACAAATAGTACAGCTGCCTGTGAACAAACCACGTATTACGGCCTTTTTCTTGTTTTGAACTTTTAAATAAAATCTGTGAATTCAAGAGGGAGAGGCACGTATTCATTAAAAAAAAAAAGTGAAACACAGTACTCTGCCATTGAGATAAAAAGCCAGACATTAAAGAACTGCAGCAAGAGAGCTGGTGTGTGGATATGCCTTAAGTTTTCTTACATGTGCATATTTAGTGCATTCTATTTATTTATTTGTAGCATTTTTAGCCACTTTTCTCCTCTCCCAGGATTCAAGGTAGATCACAGGGTTTAATAAAAACAATAAAACATTAAGCAACATCTTTACAATACAGAGACCAACTTAGACCCCCTAGAAGAATTTGACCATAACTAATCAATTAAAATGCCTAAGCGTTTATTAAAAGGGCAATTTGAAAGCCTCTGAAAAGTAACAGACTGGCACTTTTCCTGTCAGATTCAGGACAGTCATTCCTCCACAAAGTAGGAGCTGCTAAAGAAAATGCTCTGGCACGGGCCCTTCACCTACCTGGAAGAAGGTACTCTCTTTCAACAGGCTCTGATGTAGGCATTTTAATGGTACCATCTTGTAGACAGGTAATACCTGCCTGGGGTGGTCATGGGGTTGTCAGCCTCCAGGTGGGGCCTGGAGATCTCCTGCTATTACAATTGCTCTCCAGACTACAGAGATCTGGTCCCCTAGAGAAAATGGCAACTTCGGAGGGTGGACTCCATGGCACTGGACCCTGCTGATGCCCCTTGCCTCCTCAGACCCCGCCCTCCCCAGGCTCCACCCCAAAAATCTCCAGGTATTTCCCAGCCCAGGGCTGGCAACCCGAGGTGGCCGAGGCAGATGGCAGTGGAACGCAGAAGGGGTTCCAGGAGGTAGCAACAGGGAACAGTGACTGCCACAGTTTTCCTACACTGCTTCGTTTAAAACTAAGTATGTATACACAGACAATATGTCTAAAATGGCACTGCAGTGAAAATAGTGGCAGCAGCAGTGATACCTAAAAATGTCATACAGAAATAGCAAACTATGAACTATTTCTGGAACAAAAATGGGGGGTGGGACCCATAGAACTACAGACCAGAGCCCAGGGCTGTGACTCTTCTGTTCCCAGAACTCCAAATCTGAATTCATACCACATACATTGCCAATCCAAATTCTACAGAGGCTGCAGTCCTATGCAGTGTTCCCTCTAAGCTGAGTTAGTGTGAGCTAGCTCACAGTTTTTTAGCCTCTGGCTCACACATTTTTGTCTTAGCTCAGGAAGGATGACTCCAGAGCACACTAATTTATGCAGCATCCAACTCACTTGCTCACAACTTTAATGCCAGTAGCTCACAAAGTAGAATTTTTGCTCACAAGACTCCACAGCTTAGAGGGAGCATTTCCTATGTACTCCTCAGTAGGCGTAAATCTCACTGGATTCTCTGAAGCTTACATACAAGACCAGAATGTTTCTTGCTCCTAGATCTCTGTTCCTTAACATACTGTGTGAGGAGAAGTTCCATAACTGAACGGCCAAAATGCTTTGCATCCAAAACCCAAACAAAAATATTAGCATTACTGAAATGCCATTCCTGCGGAAATATGAATGAGCGATAGCAACTACATTCCTTACTTCAGAAGGCTGAGGATTGTGTCTTCTAACTCCAGATGCAGACCCACTCCTTATAGGTTCTGCCTTGGAATAAGGCTTCCAATAGAACTCATCTTGGTAGGTATTTCTTCCAGTTGGTTCATTCACTTGAAGGGGAATGACATGTCCTGTCCCTGCTCGGGCACTATGTGAAACAATTGAGATAATAATAAAATGCAAGAGCAGTGGCCATCTTTGAACCAGTTTGACTGCAGATCTCGCTTAACCTATTCTGTTCATTTTAAGTAAAGTCTGTGCAAATACAGTATCATTTAAAAAATCTCCTCAGTGCAGTGCTCCTCAGCACTATGGCAGCTACCAGTATGTTCTGGTGCTCACTTTTTGCTCCCCCAAAGTAAAGAGCCAGCCCTGGCTTTCTTATGCTTCCTTGCAACGGAAAGTTCTTCAGAAGATCCTTGGTGACACATCATATCTTTATGTCTTCATGGAGCACCCATCGTAGGAGGATGCTTGGATCTGAACCTCTCCACATTTTGTGACTGGCCCCAGTCCCCATGGCAGCCATTTTGTGGTAGTGCCCACTATCTGTTTTCAAAATTCCAATAGTACCCACAGGCTCAACAAGCGAAGGAGGAGGAGGAGACTGGATTTATAACCCACCCTTCACTCGGAGTCTCAGAGCGGCTTACAAACTCCCTTCCCTTTCCCTCCCCACAACAGACACCCTGTGAGGTAGGTGGGGCTGAAATAGCTCTTTTAAGAACTGCCCTTTCAAGGACAGCTCTTGTCAGAACTATGGTTTACCCAAGGTCATCCAGCAGCTGCAAGTGGAGGAGTGGGGAATCAAACCCGGTTCTCCCAGATTAGAGTCGCACACTTAACCACTACACCAAACTGGCTCTCACACCAAACTGGCAAGTGGAGGGGGGGCTTGTTCATTTAAATAGACTGGAAAGTGACATCAGATAGAAGAAGAGATAGGTGATTATGATATCACCCTAGTAAGTCCTACTGCTGCTATACAAGGAGCCCAAAGACCATGTATGACACACGTCCCACAACAGAGATTTTTTCCCAAAATTACTCTGACAGAAAGACAGGATCACAGTAAGTTCTACACATTCTCAGTTTTCTGGAATGCCTTGACATGAATGGAGACAGCAGCAGATAGGAAAACTTCCTTCAATCATTCTGCAAGGAAAGGATTAGAAAGAACAAATGCAGAACAGGAGGAAACTGGAAGGGAAGAGCATAGTCAGAGAGAGATGTTTGAGTCAGAGTCTGCCAAGCAGCTTGAAGAACTCAGGGTGTTGTGCTGAAAGACTCAATTAAAAAATTCTTGTGGTGTTCCCCCAGACTGTCCTATTCCGTCGGTCCCCATCCTTTTTGAGCCTGAGGGCACCTTTGGAACTCTGACAGACGTTGACAGGCACAACAACCACAAAATGGCTGCTGCAGGAGGCAGAGCCAGCTACAAAATGTCAGAAAGTGATAACTCCAGAAGTAACTCTTCATCTTTTCAGGCAGAAGTTCTGCTAAATATGATGTTATTTTAAAATATTTGCTTGCATATACAGTCACACAGTGAAGATCCTTGTGCTGTGATGGTAGCTGCAGCTAATCAGATCTCCACCAGCCAATTAGAAGCCCTGCTGGGCAAATGCCCCGCTGGTCTCACCTGTTTTCTAAAAACACTTGGTGGGCTTGGAAAGGTGTTGGTGGGTGCCCCATGTTGAGGACCCGTACATACCCTATCCTATGTTCTCAGAGAATCAGTAGAAATGATTCCCAATTCTTCATCAAAGACCAAACCATTACTGAGGGATGTGGAAGGTCAGACAACTGGCAGCTTTTGCTTACCTGGGAACCCCCCACACCCATGAACAGAATGGTGACTTCCACACTGGATTTCCGGCCTGGTTTTGATGTTAATGGAAAACTGTCGCCCCACCAGCACCACCCCCCGCTTCCACATAGTATTGTGGTGCTTTTATCCACCTTCTATCTTTTCCCCCTTTGCTGTGTTCTGTCCAAAACCTGCTTTCCTATGACCTTTCTAGAAAGCTCACACCAAAGCCAGCATAGCTGCCATGTGGAAAGGAAAGTCCAGATCTTTTCTGGTCCTGCCTACATGGTGCCATTTTCCCTGCTCCCAGTCCCCTGCAACAGTTGTTCCTCTACCCTCTACCCTCCAGGGGGTTCATTTTTTAAAAATGCAGAAATGAATACATTGCTACCATACAGTGAATTGTCAGTTACCAGATTTTTAAAAAATCCCTCTGGTATTGTGTGTGAGGGGTAGGTGGGTGGGATAAAATGAGTGTTACGGAGGGGTCTGGGACAGGGAAAATACAGGGAAACCCACCACTCGGAAGCCCTTTTGCTGCTGTACTTGATCAGCAGCCACTGCAGCTATGAGAAGAAAAGCCCTCTGATTTCCTTTGCCATATGGAAGTCCCCAATGTTACAAGCCAGCACCAGCCACAGCAAGTTCAGCACTGCAAAGGAATTCAAACCCCTGCCATTGCAGAAGGCTTAATGTCAGTTTGGTGTAGACGTCAAGGAGAAATGCCTTATGAAAACAAACAAATTAAAGCAGAGCACTAATTAGGGATGGCCCGTTACTGGAGGAGGGAGGGAAGGCAGCTTGGTATATAGCCTGATCTCATCAGATCTCAGAAGCTCAGCAGGGACAGTCCTTGGAAGGGAGACCGGCAAGGAAGGGTCTGCAGAGGAAGGCCGTGGCAAACCACCTCTGCTTCTCTCACTTGCCTTGAAAGCCCCTTGCTGGCATTGCCATAAGTCGGTTGTGACTTGATGGCAAATGCATACGTAATTACTGGAGGTGAGATGAAACACTGGTCCTTGAGCCATCTGCAGTGGCATGTTACATAGACAAAAACTGGTGCAGACATCTGCTTTAATTACTGTGTGGCAGGGAGACGTTTACAAGATGTGGCCTGTTTGCCAAATGTCCCGTTGGCACAGAACTGACACAGGAAAATATCTGAAGACAAAGAATTGCCCTGGGATGTAGTGCTTAGAGTGTTGGACTAGGATCTGGGTTTGGATCACCACTCTACCATGGAAGTTTGCTTGGTGACATTGAGCCAATCACACTCTCCCAGCCTAACTTACCTCACAGGGATGTTGTGAAGATAAAATGGAGGAGGAGAGGAGAACAATGTAAGCTGCTTTGGGACCCCATTAGGAAAAAAGGTGGGGTATATATGAAGTTGATGATGATGATGAATCATATTATAGAAGAGAATATGATCTCTATTTGCAGTGGGTTACCAGCTGAATTGTTTAATATTACTGCCATATGACAATCATATCATGCTACCAGCTGAATTGTTTAATATTACTGCCATATGACAATCATATATAATTTCCAGAGTTGAGTATTAGTCTCTGCAAGCAACTAACAGGGCAACTGTCAGAGACAGATACCAGGACTGATTTTCTGGTCGATCAATGGGGATATGTAGGCAAACAGAAGAGGCACTGTATTGTTCTCAGTCTGAACAGACTTTGATGTTATCCCACAATAAAACCATATCAAACACTCAAAAGCCCCAGTTGTGCTTCATACAACTAGGGCATTGTGAAGGGGGTGTTGTGACTTACGATGCCAGTAAATGAAATATAATTTATTTATTCATGTTGCCTTACCAGTCTGCATTGAGTTCTGTTGCTGGATTAAAGACAAAATCGTGTTTCGTTGTCGACTCATAGGGATCCCACTTTATTTTACCTACTAAAAACAGGAGCTGTAAGTGCTATGATTCTAAATACTTCCTAGCATTGTTCCTTTCACTGTGGAATGAAAAAAATGATAGTTGAGCCATTCCCCCCCCCAATTATACAAAGTTACTAAAAGTTAATTATAGTCCCTTACAGCCTCGCAGTTTCAGAGATCATCTTGTTCTGCATTTTGTTCTCTCTTCCTCTCAGAACCAGCCAACTGACACAAATAGAACTTCTGCACAGCAACATTCAGGATATGTGCTGATTGTTTAAAGGGACAGTGGTCAAGCAACTCCCATACTCTTTAGGAAAGAGCAAAAGCCCTTTCACATGAGTAGTACCCTATTATTCACATGAAACATGTTTTCAGCCATCAGGGATTATACTACAATTCCTGTGACTGAGTTCCAATGAATTGCGAGAATATTGAAAAGACTTCCTCATTCATACTAAAACAATCCCAAAACACTCAAACTGAATCTTGTCAATCAACCAGATTTTAAAGTTCTTAATTTTGACAATCATGCTCATAAACAGTATGCAGACTATAGAATCAGTATGACAGAGACTTGTGGCACCTTAAAGACTAATCAATTTACTGTGGCATAAGATCTTATAAGCATACCCCTCTTTGTCAGATGCATTAACTTTTATGTACCACACAATGGCTCCCTCTAAGTTGTGGAGTCTTGCGAGAAAAAATTCTACTTTGTGAGCTACTGCCATTAAAGTTGTGCATGAGTGATTTGGCTACTGAATAAATTAGTTTGCTCTGAGGCCATCCTTCCTGAGCTAAGACAAAAATGTGTGAGCTGGAGGCTAAAAAACTGTGAACTAGCTCACACTAACTCAGCTTAGAGGGAACACTGGTGCCACAAGACTCTTTGTCCCATTAGCTGCACCAGGCTACTGCAGAGAATTAACAAACAGCTGCCACATAGAAATAATACTTAGAATGTTTTTTAAAAGTCCTTAACTTGTACTAGCATAACATGGCTAACCCTTTATTTTTCTGTATCTTCTCCACAAGAGATGTGTAAGCAGGAAAAACAGAAGCCTCAGATTAGTATTATAGCCTTCCATGGTCAGAAATCCAACAGCTGCAACTTTTCCAGGTGTTGAAATACAGGGGAAAGTGTGTGTCTTCCAGACAGCAGCTGCCAAAGACACCAGAAATCTGGTCCCAAAAGGCAAATGGATACTTCATTGAGTTACACTGGCCATGTAAAGAACATCATATGTGCTGCTTTCAGACCAATATATTGGGGTTTCGGAGAGACCCAACACCCGGGGATTTCAAATTCTGATAACCTGCAGTTCTAAATACAACCATATGATGGCCTCAGACACCTTAAATGTGTGATGAGGGGGAGATGAGAAAGAGGTGGCTTGTGGGGAGAGGTTCAAGCGAGGTCTAATTTCTGCTCAGCCTCGAAGAAAAAAAATGCTGTTATTAATTAACCCTCGTCTCCATTAATTTTCTAGAGCAGTTGGCAACACTGAATCTGACCGAAAAACAGCAACTTTTTCTGATTTTTGTTTGTGTGCAAGTCCACACCATTGTAAACAAAATCCTTACTGCCAAACTCCCCAGTTATGTTTAACGTAAACCTCCCGTCCCGTTCTGCTCTCATTTCATCCCACGCCAATTCAGCAACCAGACCACCCCCCCGCCGCCGCCGCTGGCGGCAAAGGCCAGCAGCTTCACGGTGGCCAAAGCGCATGCTTCCTTCCATTGAGCTTGCCCCCGAAGGCCGTTCTAGCCCGGGCGGGGCGTCTTGTTCTGTAGGCGCGAATAAATTCCTCACCACCAGGCGGCGGTGCCGCTCGAGCCGATCTGGGTCTCCAAAGGGAGGCGCGGGGAACGGGAACTGCTGCGGTCCCCTTGATGGGGGGCAGGAGAGTGCCCTCCGACGGCTCCATACAGGCCGCCGCTGCAGTTGCTCCTCAGACCCGGACAGAAATCGCTCTCCCACTCGCGTTGCTGTACCTCCGGGAGGAAGAGTAAGGGAGTAAAAGCGGGCAGGAGGCAGCGTTGCTGGGAAGTGAGAGGCGTAATGGGCACTGCTCCTGCCTGCCTGGTTGCCCCGGTGTCAGGGTTGTATTATGACCCAGCTGGTTAGTGTGGATTTCACGGCGGAGGGTGGCTTTGTTTTGTAGGAGTGACCCGAGCAAAAAGGGGCCGTCGTTAGCCGTGCCCTCTGCCATTTCCCAGAGGCGTAAACCGTGTTAGTCTGTTGCTGCAAAAATAGTAAAAAGCCCAGTAGCACCTTTAAGACTAACAAACTTGATTGTAGCATAAGCTTTCGAGAAACGCAGCTCTCTTCGTCGGATGCATCTGACAAGGAGAGCTGCGTTTCTCGAAAGCTTATGCTACAATCAAGTTTGTTAGTCTTAAAGGTGTTACTGGGCTTTTTACTATACTTCAGATCCAGGAGAAGCCACCTTTAATCCCAAATTGCAACGTAGGGGGCACGTTTCAAAACAATGTTTAAAACTGGGGTTTGGTGGTACGTCCTGCTTTGGTTTTCTGTGGGACTCAAAACCGGTTATTAGGGTTGCCAACCTCCAGGTAGAGCCTGAGATTACAGTTCATCTCCAGACCTAAGTGCATCTGGAGGAAATGGCGGTTTGAGAGCGTGGAACAGATGAGTCTGCATCCCTGGCTGAGCCCCTTCCCCAAACTCCGCCCTCCAGGGGCACTGCTCCCATATCCCCTGGAATTTCCCAAGCAGAAGTTAAAAACCATAAGTGGGGTGGGGAGGGAGGGACCCACAATACTGCAAATCCTGAGCATGTCCTGGATCCACCGGCCTGGCTCGTTTGAGTGTTACAGGCTGCAAGTCAGAAGCTGTGAGCCCTTTGGCTTGTACCTTTGGGCCATGCATAGGCCAGATACCTGCAGAAGAGAATGAATGGAAGCTCAGCCCAGATCTCTTATAGCTCTGATATGTTCCCAGGACTTCCATCCCTGTCGAGCTAAAGAAATAGGACTCAGTGTATTGAATTTGGCTTCCCTCCCTCTTTGAGAGTCAGTGAAGCCCATCAACTAAAGGAGCATGGACTCTGATTCAAATTCTGACTCTGCCATGCTCATGTGTGGCCCTGCATTATTATCCCAGTTTGGTGTGTAAAAAGTTGTGGATGTACTACATGTACCATATGGGCCACCTTTTTTTTAAGGATCATACTTAAAAAGCGACCTATGAATGGGCAAGATCTGCTTGAAAACATGGTGCTTCTCACAGTTGTACTCATCAGGCTTTTCTAGGGCAGGGTTGGCTAGATGTCAGCTCCGTTTGGGTGGCATGGAGGAAACAGGCATTGTCATGGCTTCAGGGAGCTAAGACTCTTCATGGAGCTAGGATTGGTTGTAGTTCCCTATATGGTTTGGTCAGTGAGGAGAATACTCTACCCCTTCTCAGCCCAAGAATTACATAGTGATAAGACACACAGATGGAATGTATTTAAGTCTCCAAATGTGGCAGAAAATTCAAAACATATTCTTGCATTGGATGTCGGCTGATTGTTGGAATGTAGCTCTGGCAGATGCTTTGAAATTCTATCTCCATTTCCTTTGAGTGACAACATTCCAAAAGACTAAAAGAAGGCTGGCACTCATGTTTGACCTCCGCGTACCCCTCCACTGCATCATAATCACATAAGCATGCAAAAGAACGACTGCGAGGCTTTTTTCATTCATTCTGGCAAACAAGTTGTTTTTCCTCTGCCAAGCTGCTCCTCCTTGATGGGATAGTTCTTATAGTGGGAGATGGGGGCAATTTAGGCTGGTGCTGGTCACTGCTATAGGAGGAGCATGTATTCCTTCCTGTGTTCCCAATCCAGTATTGGCACCTCTTTATTACAAGGGCCTTTGTAGAGGACATGTCTCCTTTCCTCCTGACTTGTGGACAAACTGCCTGTTTCCCATTGTCATTTTGCTTGAGGTGCTTCGTTGACTAGGACACGTTTCGATAATCTCAGTTGCAAATTGTCCTGTATAGCACAGCCTCAAATTTGAAATGACAAACCACAGGAGATTTGGATCTTAGTTCAGATAAAGTAGATGTTGTCTGTTTACCTCCCAAAGCATTTGTGTTGCTTTGTTCCAGGGACGTCTCAATAGCAGCCTTACAGCACACAATCGTGTCTGAATCTTTTACTCTCGAACAGGGGTGGCCAAACTGTGACTCGGGAGCCGCATGTGGCTCTTTCACACATATTCTGTGGCTCCCAGCAGGATGGCTGCGGAAGCTAAGTATTATTAGCAAACAAATGTCATTGGACAAATATATATTATCAATAATCTGCTTTTACTGCTTTTGTTATTAAATTTGGCAGTCTCATTTCATGTTAATAAAAAGCAAATGTGCATATTTCCCAGTAAAAACCTGTAAAATTTGTTCATGCCTTGCAGCTCTCAAACATCTGATGTTTATTCTATGTGGCTCTTACGTTGAGCAAGTTTGGCCACCCCTGCTCTAGAACTCTCCAGAAGTGGTCAAATATTAGACTTTAACTAGCAATGTTTGGTTATTTTTTTAAGAACGAGTGGCATCTAAGGACACAGAAATGAAAGTATGCTACAAATATGCTGTGACACACGGCATGCCAAGAATTTAAGTAATATTCCAATTGAGCTGATTTCACTGCTGTTAATTGCTCTCTGTTAAGCAGAAATACTCTTTAGTTTTAAAGGACCAGCTCCAGCAGCACTGTGAGGTGTTGGGAATCTTTCTTTGTGTCTGTGTGTCTCCATGTTGTAGTCATTTATAAGTTGAACTGATACACATATTAATGGCAGAATTCAATTTCAATCCACACAATATTTGCTATCCTAAACGGAGTGTTCTTTAATGCTTTTTTAAAAGACACTTTCAGCAGAAAGGCAACATTTTGAATCTTAACATTTCTGTTTTTACAGCACTTCCTATTTTTATCTAGTCTTTTCTGCCTCAGCATGTTTAGATTTTGGCTCCCCAGGGAGGGCAGAAAGGGAGAGAGAAATTTTACTTAAGAACATAAGAGCCCTACTGGACCAGACCAGTAGTCCATCTAGTCCAGCATCCTGTTTCACACAATGGCCAGCCAGTTCCTCTAGAGGGCTAACAACAGGACATAGAGGCCAAGACCTTCCCCTGATGTGGTCTTCTGGCGCTTGGATTCAGAGATTTAGTGCCTCTGAAAGTGGAGGCTCTCCTTCAGTCACCACGGCTAGTAGCCACTGATAGACCTATCCACCATGAATTTTATCTAAACCCCTTTAAAGCTGTCTATTCCTGTGGCCATCACCCTCTGGCAGTGAATTCCACATTGTAATGACTCTGGGTAAAGAAGTATTTCCTTTTTGTCTGTCTTGAATCTACTACCCATGAGCTTCATTGAATGCCCTCAAGTTCTAGTACTTCTGTATACTCTCACAGCAGCCCCCATAAACTTCTTCATTGAACCTTGTCAGAGTACAGCTGCTACATTCCTTAGCAGTTCCCCCCTCTTTGTATCTGTTGTCTCCTACCACATCCTCCATGGTACTTTGTAGTAATGGAATATAGTAGTGGAGTGTCTCATTCTGGGCAGTCAGTCAGAAAGACTTATTATTGTTGGATTAATCCCTTGGAAGAGGTGACTCACAGACAGTTCTTGCAGTATTTCACTGCACCATGGTAAAACATGTTTTTATAGGGACATAATGTATCAGCCTGCTTCCTAGTGAACAAGTTGTACAGTGTACTTTGTTACAGAACAGATCCCGCTGGTTAGTACATTTGCCCTGCATAGCAATAGGACAATGTCAGGGCCCTTCCTCCCTACATTAGTGAGTGCAACAATCTATGCATTCATCATCATGTGGCTAGAAATTAATCTGTTATTTAAATTTAGCTTTTGGTGTCAGAGTTTGCCAAAATATGCAGTAATTGTCCAACACCATACACACACACGCAGTATCTGCAGTTTGATGTGTAAGAGAGCTCTCAAGAGAACTGAGGAATTGATGCCTCTGTACCAGAAAGACTCTTCACCCACCTTCTGTCCTCTGCACAGCATCAGACTTTACTGTAAATAGAATGACTTTTGTACCTGCACCCCAGTGGGATCTTTTGAGTGGGTTTGGCTTAAGAACGTAAGAGCCCTGCTGGAGCAGACCAGTGAAATGGGTGGGGGCGGGTGGGGACATCTTCTCTGGTAGCACAGGATCTGGCTTACTTTGAGCTCCTCCTCCTCCTCCAAGTAACAGGCCCTTGATGGGTTTGTCAAGGTGAGAGATCATCAGAGGTGGTTTTGCCACGGCCTGCCTCCACTTTGTGGCCCTGGGATTATTTGGTGGTCTCCCATCCAAATACGGACCAGAGCCAGCCCTGCTTAAGCTTCCAAGATCTGATAAGATCAGGCTAGCACAAGCTACCCAGGTCAGGGAACTGGATAAATACTATAATTTGGGATGGCGTCCATGGCTCTTTAACAGAATATCTCCACACTCCTGCAGGGTAGCCTTGTTATTCTGTTGCAGCAAAGCCAAAAATGAGTCATGCAAGTCCATAAAGGAATAACACATTTTGGTGTAGCATGAGCTTTTGTGTGCCTCGCCATAGAATATAACTGTTCTGCTTCCATCACACTGGTTTGGAATTTTCAACATTATTTCTACTTTATGTGCAGGAAATCAGTTCTACCAGGTAAGTTTCAGTTTAAAATCTGATGGTGTTCAAGCCTAACTGGCTCCTCATCTTAGCACTTTGCCTCCCCTCCCCCATTAATGCACAGAACTGAACCACAGGTGCCTTATGACTGCCACTGCGAGCTAGCTTCCTCTTGCTATCCAATTATCTTCACAGTCTTAACCGCATTCAGGCTTGATTAGCACTTAGTTGTTCTAAGAAGAGGAGAAGAAATCTTTGCTTTAAAAACTGATATTTAATTTTAGAGATAACATGTTTTAGAGACATCACACACTCTACTTCTTGGATCCAAGAGATCGTTTACGCATGCCTATGGCACATCGAGTGAGATTTTACTCCCCACCCCTTTGAACTGCAGTTCCTGTGGCTCACCCCACCCAAACCATATCATAAACCAGCAGCACGGAGAACTGTCTTGCAAACACACTTCCTTAGGCATGTGGAGATAGTTGTGCAGAACTTCATACGGCTGTTGTCTGCTGCTGTTTTGAAAGCTATTTCGCCTCTGTTATTTGAATAGACTGTTGACTATTGCTTGAAGCATGACAGCTGTGTTACGCAAATTGCCTTATTCACGACAGTTGGCAACTAAATTTAACGTGAGTCCTGGCCAAAGTTTACGGAGGTCGTGTCTGAACGCAGAGTTCCAGTGATGGAGACCAGATGGGTGTTTTTCCAAAACAAATTCTTTTACTGAGCAAGATCAAAATCACATACACACACAATAATCAGTCTCACATTCGCATACACTCAAGTTCCTTTAGAATTACAGAAAGATATCAAAAATAGTTTCTCATTTATTTGGAGGTAGGTAGGACAATCTGGTTATACTCGCCTAGGGGTTTTAACTAAATCACACTTGCTAGAACCAGCCAGCAAGCATGGACCTCTATGGCTGCAGTCCAAGAGATCTTAAAGTAGACAAAGGGATTGTTGAATAGAAAGCTGGACCTTAGGGGTAGTAAAGAAGATAGAGGTCATGGAGAAGGGAGGTGGCTAGCAAAGACCTATCGTTTGGCCTTTACTTTTATAGTGGAATCTCCAGGTGGGTGGTACCTTGCCAAACTGTAATGCCACCTACTTACAAGTCCATCCCATGACCTCCCTCATTGGTGCATGTAGAAAGGGGCAGGTATTCTATGGATTGGGCCAATATTTGAAACTCTATACTCTATCTCATGGAACACCATCTGGCCAGGTGTGAAGTCTCGGCTTCCCGTGTCCTCCTTGATGTGCAGATGAATCTTGGCTTTTACCAGGCATACAAGGTACCATCAACAGGAAACGGCGATTCAGATGCAGATCAGGTTCGTGTTCTGCGTGACATCTAGTCTTTTCAGTAATGGGGGAATTTCTCCTTCTTGGTTGTTGCCTCTGCTCACAATGGCTAACATGTGCTTCTCCTTCCCATAAGGCTTTGAGCTGAATGTGTGCAAGCTACATTAACATGAAATGCAGGCAAGTGTTCCCTATGTGAAATCTCTCACAGTAGGTGATGCAAACAGCTTCCTCTCTGCCTATGGTATACAGGTGTGTGCACAGTCCATGTGTTGCATGTGTAAGGAGATATAAAACCATTAGTCCATTTCTCAACAGCTGGCTGTACACTGAACACTTCTCTAGTAATTCCTGCTTTATGAATTGCATTAGCTCTTTAAGAATGAATCGTGGGACTTCTGGGGGGAAACAGTGACCTGAATAGGAGCATTCTTAAAGGCTCCAGACTTATCTTCTTGCCGGGTGCATTGCACCAGGGGAGGAGAGCTTATCTTTCTGTCCTCACCTCTCCCCCACTGGAGAGACTCAGCTGACAGGTGACACCAAGCGGGTCCGAAAATATCAAGCCCCAGCGGGTTCCGATACCACCAAAGACAATGGAGAAAGGTAGGCTTTCCGCCTTTAAGGTCAGCCCTTCCTTGCCTTCTTGTTTAACAATAATCGGGGAAGGGAATGAATTATGTTTCTCACCACCTAGCACTTTAGTATATACTACATGGCTACCTACACCACTGTCAATCCATGTAAAACAAACAAAAAATGCCATCTACATAAAATCTCCCTTTATTAATGTTTTACAAAGTATATATTACAAGGCACGGAAGAGGCTATTGTGTTTATATAAAGTGACTTTGCTAAGTACATTCAAATACATTTACATACTTAAAACATTCTAAATGCACTCACTGAATAGGGTCATGGGGGAAAATGAACACAATTGTTGCTGGATTCATTCGCTCCACTCATGCATTCCGCTTACCAGACAAGCAAGGCGAAAAGGTAGTTTTCAAAAACTTCTGTGCAGTAATAAGCTTCATAAAGTTATACCAAACATCTCCTTGAGATGTACAAGGCTAGTATTTCCATGTTATCATTTAGTTATACAAAAAAGGTGTTTGTATGGGGAAAGGTTAAAAAAAACCTCTCTGTAGAAACCTCTATTTCTGTACTTCATGTTACCTGTCCAGTTTGGAAGATGCAAGTACACTATAGAGTTTTAGTGTGGAACCTCTTAGGACATCTAGAGTTAGAATTCTTTAGACTCAAAGATCATTAATCTCAGAGTTATACTCTGCACTTAATGTGCTCCAAATCATGTTATTATCCCTTCTCTTTGGACATTCATTCCCAGATGCATGACACTTCTACATGCGCAGGGTGCCCCCCATCACCCCAATGAGTGCCAACTCTTCAAAGTCTAGTCATAGAAGGAAATGAGTCAGCTCTTGGGACAACAGAGCCTTTGCAAAGACAGTGATGTGCATGTTAGGGGCAATTTACTACTTCTAAAAATCCATACTATGTGTATTGTAGATACTACCACCAAGCAGTTAGGAAGAAAGGAGGCAAAGTGCCCAAGTACTACATACAACTCAAAAAAACCTTGGCATTTTCTAAGGCAGGGACATTGCTACCGTGGCTGTATCCCTGCCCACAATGCCACATCTCACACCATGCCAAATAAGGCTGAGTTACACAAGTTACACACTTCTCTGTCCGCTTTTACCATTGCTTCCAAACACAGTGGTACCATTAATCCCATAATAACAAGAGTGGGCAATTAGATAGCCTTGCTGTGGCACTGTTTACCCTGGATGACATGATGGCATCATGTAATGATGTGGTCAAGGTAACCAATAGGAGAACATAAAGCCAACTTTGATTTTAAAATACTTCCTCTTTCACCACCCCCAACTGAGCTCCTGAAATATAATTTTTTTCATATTGATAAAGGAGTGAAAAGAGGAGTTGCTAGAATAACAGTAAATGCTATTTGTTACCATGAGTTTTTTTTTTTTTTAAAGTACATTTAAGAGCGACCATGGTTAGGGTTGAAAAACAAGATCAGTACAAACTAGACAGTAGTACTGGTTGAATAAGGCATATGTTTGCAGAGGCATGATTTGCAGAATCAAGAGTTCAATGGCTTACTTATTGATCATCACTTCACAGAGAATGCAGGGGGGAAGGCAGACCACCAGACTGGGCATCTGCTGGCAGGAACTGGGATTTCTTGATGCAGACAACCAACCTAATTTTTCCCCCTTGGCGAAAGGAAGCACAGAACACTGATTTTTACAGGGGAGGGAAAGAAACACAGAAAACATTTAGTCAAACCCAGATCAGAATCTCATCCCATTCTGAATTCCAGTTCAAAAGATATTTCCAGGACTGGGAACAGCTACAAACTTAGGCAACAAACTAGTTTTTGAAGTACCATTTAAAAGTGATTGGGCCCAAACAGTCAGTTCTTTCAAGCCACCAGTGCCCACTGTTTAAAAGACTGCAGTAAGTTTAGCTTGTAATAAGTATTAGAACTGACTTCTTTAACATAAAGGCTATTAAAGGACTTCAAATTGTTTTTAAAGCCAGTTATCAGGCACAATAATAATCATTCTAGCAATGATAAAATTAACTGGTTACTGCTTGCCGTTTCAAGGATCTCTTTAAAACGTGGAAAATGGTATTTTAACCACTGTAATCATTTCTTTGGATCTATATGGAAGTGGAACAGCTTGTCTCAAGAAAGCTCTACCATGTACAAACAGTTTTTAATGCCGAGAGTGAACTCTGGAAGTGCCATTTCAAGTATCAGAGAAGATTTCTCCTCAAGCAAAGGAAATGGCTGCAATGCAAAAGCCTTCTATTTTAGGCAACACACAAAAGAGAACAAAATGTCCTTTTGATAACTCCTTGTGTTCCTTCAATAAGGATGGTTCCACCATTGTGTATCCCCTTCTTTATCCAATGTATCTTTTCCACTTATGCAAACCTGACCACTGTATTTGATCAGTCTTCAGGCTCCTGAATTGCTGAAACTGTCCAGACTGTGAATGGTGACTCCATGAAAGGTGACTGTGGTGTCAAGCTGCTGTTGAACACGTCATCTACTGAAGCTACAAGAAAACAGGATGAACAAACTTGACACAGGTTTCAGGAAATCCTAAGGCAAAAGTAGGGGTGGACTGGAAAGGCATGGAAAAGGCCCCCACCCCCTGACCTGCCCCCACTCCTCAACGGAGAGGAGAGGGAAGGAAGCAGCGGCTCCCAGCCACTTCACATGGGGTGACAGCTGCTTTCTCATGTCTGTCTCGCATGAGCGGAGGGGGTCTCCAGCTTGCTGAGATGGCAGCAGCGACTCCCAGCTGCCCCCTGTGACTGCCACTATGCCTGCAGAGGGTTGTCCCAGGATCAGGGTGGCATGGGGGGGGGAGCAGCTGCCTAGGCCTTCGGCCCACTGGGACTGTTCCAAGTGGCCTTAAATGGTCAATCCACCCCTAGCAGGAAGTGATGTATGCAAGACAGTCATCATTTGGGTATGAGCAACTACTGCTCTGGGGGAGGGAAAAGGCATGAAAATATTTCATGGTCTGCTTCAAAATGAAAACAGTTCCTTGGGAGATTAAGTGTGTAACTTGGCAACAAATCTTGAAAGTGTGCAGATGCAAGGAACACTGAAAAACACACTCTTCCTTGCAGGAACAGAAACTGAAATGATCTGGGAAGGTAGACCTACAGAGACAAAAGCTGTAGTTTCCTGAAACTGCAGGAAAGTGGTGTAGGGGGAGAAGATGGTATTATCCGAAGAAGTAAAAGGGAAAGTGTGAATGACTAAAAGCAACAATAGAAGGTAGGGTTTGTAAACTTATGCTGGGGCCATAAATTCAGGAGTGATGGCAGCAAGGATCAAGAGCAAGCTGAAAGCTGGATGCAAAAAAAGGCGATGAAACAAAAAAGGAAGTCTTTAAAGATTAAGTGACTTCCTAAATCCCAAAAATGCAAGAGGAAACAGCATTACATCCAAAAGCACACAAGTTAAATAATGAACACATGAAACTGTCTGATACTGAATCAGACTGTTGGTCCATGAAGTTCAGTATTGTCTACTCAGACTGTTAGTGGCTCGCTAGCATCTCAGGCTGAGGTTGTTCATATCACCTACCGCCAGTGTTCCCTCTAAGCTGAGTTAGTGTGAGCTAGTTCACAGATTTGTAGCCTTTGGCTCACTTATTTTTGTCTTAGCTCAGGAAGGATGGCTCCTGAGCAAGCTAATTTATGCAGCAGCCAAATCACTCACTCACAACTTTAATGCCAATAGCTCACAAAGTAGAATTTTTGCTCACAAGATTCCACAGCTTGGAGGGAGCATTGACTGCCTGGTCCTTTTCAACTGCAGATGCCGGGGATAGAACCAGGGACATTCCGCATGCCAAGCAGATGCTCTGCCACTAAGTCACAGCCCCTCCCTATCCTTTATGTCTTACTGTTTGCAGTTTTCTGTCTATCTAATTTTTCCTTTTATCAAACATTCTACAAAACTTAAGCCATGCTTGTCACAGATAAAACATCAACTTACTTCTGGAAGTAACACTGAACTTTCTGTCTGAAAAGCTGTTTGAACGTAGATTAGGTTCACTCATTTTATCCAGAAATCTTGTTATCATTTCCTTCTTCTCTGTATTGGTACTTGACAAGTTAAGAACTTTGCCTTTCACTGAGATGGTGTTTTTGCTGATCCCAAACCAATAAAAGAAATCAAATAAGGCATCAGATTTAAACTCATAGGAAAAGCTCAAGTTCTCTCCATTAACCAGATGTGTTCCTGAAGGAAAGAATTTCTTTACTGCATCTTGAAAATCAAACTGTAAAAAAAGAGGAATTAAGATATGTTTAAAATGTTGTTTATGAACAGAGAGCTTCCACTTCATCTAGTTACAAAGTGTAGTAAAGATTTAGGCCTCAGACTACTTATCAGTACTGTAGATTTATGGATTGAGAGACTAATACTCAGGGGTCTTTTAGTAGAAAAAGAGGTGCAGGACCTCATTAGCATAACTTATTAGCATATGCCACACCCCCTGACATCACCGGAAGTGTGTGTCAGCCCCTCTGACAGGCAGAAGCGCCTGGGATCCATTCCCCCCCCTTCCCTTTGCCTCCAAGTGGGGCAAAGGAAGGCGGGGGGATCTCAGGCGCTTCTGCCTGACAGAGGGGTCTGTCTGTGGCCTGTCTTGGTCTGTCTGTGGCAGGCATAACTCAAGAGAATAAAGTGGGGCATCTCAAAATGGACCGCTGGCTTAGATAT
>NW_015175383.1:1420958-1421105 GCF_001447785.1 Gekko japonicus | reverse complement strand
GTTGGACTATAAGGAAGGCCGAGCGCCGAAGAATAGATTCTTTTGAACTATGGTGCTGGAGAAGACTCTTGAGAGTCCCTTGGACTGCAAGAAGATCAAATCAGTCAATCCTCAAAGAAATCAACCCTGACTGTTCCCTGGAAGGCC
>NW_015175383.1:1420630-1420903 GCF_001447785.1 Gekko japonicus | reverse complement strand
TAACCCTTTCAGTGCTGCAGACAAAGGAAGAATGTTTCCCCTGAGGAGCTTCAAGCCAGGCTGCTTTCAGGAACGCCTTATGCAGCTCAGTGGGGCTACTTTGATGTAAGTTGATCTGCGCTAAGGTAGAAATGCCTGCACTCAGCAGTGAAAAGCTAGTGCACCCTAGCTCAGCTTAGAGGGAACTCTGCCCACCACCTTTGAACAAATGCCTGGGGCCAGTGGAACAGGTTTCCACCCCCTCCGAACTGCTTGGGAATTACACCAAAACTT
>NW_015175383.1:1413515-1420603 GCF_001447785.1 Gekko japonicus | reverse complement strand
TTTGCAGCAAAGGTTTCCCATGTTTTCTCTACCCACATATGTAAGAAATGTTTCCTCACTGAACTAATGCAAGCTACTTTCAGGCACGTGGAAGGGGGGGGGGGAGTTTACAAATTTCCAGTGTCTGAGAGGGGAGACTGGCTGTTGGTGCACTCAACAGCTTCAGCAAGCCAAGCTAACACTCGGAGAGGGTCCCTCATCGCCTCTGTTCTCCCCCCCAAAAAAAAATCCTCTGAGCGCTCCAGAGCACACTGATTTCTGCAGCAGCCAAATCGCTGGCTCACAACTTTAAGGCCAGTAACTGGCAAAGTAGACATTTTACTCACAGCCTCACAGGACTCCGCAGCTTAGCGTATAAGTGACCAGCTCCCCCACTGCCCCCAGACTCTGTTTGTGATCCCAGGAGGGATCCGGTCCCTCCCCCCTCGTTTCCTCCTGTGGAGGAGCTGGCCTGATCCTGTTTCCCCGAGGCGAACAGGAGCGGCGCCCCAGCCCCCCATGCACCCCTCCTGATGCTGGGGCTGCAGCGACGGTTGAAGGGGGACATGTGGGCCTACGAAGGCAAGGTGTGGGGGGAAGCAAGCAGGCGGGAGAAGGCAGGAGGAAAACCCAAGGCACAGGCAGGGTGGTGCAGGGTGGCCTGCGAGCAGGCGGGCAAGGGGCTTGGAGCACATGCCTACCTCGCTGCCTTCCTCTCCTCCTCCTCTCGGCACAGCAGCACCAGGTCAGAGCCCCCGCCAGAGCAGGCCAAGCCCAGGGGCGCCAAGACGGCCCCTTAGTTGCACCGGAGCAGGGCATTTGGTGGGGGTGGGGCGGCAGGCCAGCATGGCTCCTCAATAGGCAAATGCCTAAATTCTTCTATCGGTGGTCCGCCTGTGCGTGAGTGACTGGGGGGGGGCCTGTTCACTGGCGGAGCATCTCTCTGGGGCACTCCGGCCCGATATGAGGCCTGCTAATACTATATTAGTCTGTGCAACATGGAAGAAAAACACTAGCATATGGTCTGGCTGCCTTGATTAACCTGAAGGTTTTGTTACTGGTTTCAATAGTATTTGGATTGCAATTCTAACGAGATTTCAACAATCTGTCAATCAATGTGACCAAAGGTCTCAAGCATAATTAGACAAATTACAAGTATAAATCCAACAAGTATAATACACTGAAATTTCTAATATTAATACTATTATCTGAACAAAATGCTACTTAAAGCTGGAGAAACACCATTTGGTTGCCCCTTCAAAACCCCAGTCAAAGCAAAAAAAGACACAACCTGCACTTTAGAATATATCGTATTTTAAGGAATGAAAAATGACTTAAAATCTACACTCTAGAATGGCATTGTGCAGTATTAAAATTACTAGAGACCCCGGTTTCAGAATTACAAAAAATGCACAGGAAAACATGTCTAAACTCTAACATTTGCCTGAAATTAATCTAAAAGCCAGTCTTTGATGCTACTTTTTGCTATTAATCCCAGAATACCCAATGCATTGCTCAAAGCTACAATCGTGCAAGCAGCAGCAAGAAGCTGGATCTAGTATATCTGCAACTACATGTACGAAAATTATTGTTTTACCATCCTACAATTATAGTCATTGCTTTTCTAATGGAGGCCAGCATTATATAAAGTTGGTCAGTCTCAGGTAAAAGCAAGATTTCCAAAGAGCAAAGTATGATCTGCAATTCAGTACACCTCATACACTTTTCAACTGTTTTTGAATAAACAAATAGAATAAATAAACAAATAATTTTGGAATTTATGATGGTACAGATACTAGCACAAGAGGAAGGACCACTTTGCAAGTTTAGCCCTGAAGTCATTGTCCTTTGCCCAGTTAGTCAAATAAATATGAAATGATGAACTTCTGCAAGCTAAGAACCCCTGCCTGACTCACCTTAAGTTTGTAACTTTCTCCAAACACAGAGGATATAATGTTGTTCATGCCATTCTCTATCTGTCTTCTCATTTTAGGGTGCCGAGTGTTCACAAGCAAAGCATATGTTTTTTCTAGTGATGAAAGGGAAATTGTTACTATTTTAAAAAATAAAGGCACATATGAGCATCATAAGGTTTCAGATACTATACTCAAATCTAAGCAAATAACAGTTTTGTGGAGTTGACTTTTTTGCTGCTTCCATTAGTCTTCATAATTTTCATAAAGGCTTGGGAGTTATTTTAATGCATATTGATACAGATGAGACAAGGTGAGCTGTTACTTTATATATAAACTGGATCATTGGACCTTTAGATATTAAAGAAATTTGGATTCTCGTGGAATATACAAATATGCTTTATAGCAGTGGACTTAAACATTTCTAAACCCAGGACACACTTTTAGCCACCAGGTAGGGGACCTACACAGCTTCAAGCCTATGATATCGCTCACGTGACAGGAACAGGAAGAAGCAGAATGATGATGTCACTGGTAACCAGACCAAAGCCATGAGCAGCAGACCAATTGAGCCAGGGACAGGAAACACAAGCTGAGCATCAGGTGGCATACCACAGTGAAGAGCAAGCTAAGGGTCAGAAGCTATGATGAGTGACACTGAGGGGATGAGATGAACACAGAGAGACAGAGGTGGGAGGTGGGAACTGCTTGCGCTTTGCTGGGGGGGGGACACAATGAAAAGCTTATTTTGGATAAGCATACTATGCTGCAACCATATGTGGAAAACAGTGGTGTGGGTGGCAAAGCCAGGTTGCAGAAGAGAAGGCTTAGGAGAGATTTTTTGTGGAAAGAAGAGGGTCTGGAGTCTGGACAATAAGGTTTTCAGAGGACTCATGGTCAGGGTTGGTGACTGAGGAGTGTCTACGAACCTGCCTGTCCTAAAAAATTATCTCCACTGTCCTGCTGCTCAGTCACTGAGCATGTAAGGAGAGGAAGGAGAATGGTGTCCTTGCTCTCATGCCATGTGTCCTAGGAGCAAAAGGCAGCAAAGACAGACTGTTGCTCTATAAGATTTCTCAACCCAGCAGGTAGGTGCCATGACCCACCTGAGAACTCCCAACAAGCTGTAAGAGAACGTAACGGCATCCAGAATCAGACCACTAGTCCATCTAAGTGGCTAACCCCTGGGGAACCAAGGCAGAGTCCCACACCTACCCCCCCCCAAAAAAAAGAACACTTATTCAGAGAATTTGTCACCAAAAACAGGAGTTTTGTTTCATTCTTGGACAATATTCATTGATTGACCTATCTTCCTTGAATTTGTCTAATCCACTTTTAAAGTCATCTAAGGTAGTGGCCATAACTGCAACCTATGACACTAAGTTCACATATACTATATGGAAATAGTACTTTTGTTTGATTTTAATCTCCTCAGCTTCATTGTGGGCCTGTGAGTTGCAGTATGAGAGGGGGGAAATTTCTCTACCCTCTTCCTTCACACCACTTGTAATTTTTCTAAATTTGCCTTTCACCACTACCGTGCACTGCACTAATACTTTGTCTCTTTCCTGGCCAATGACCAGTAGTTCATATCCATCAGTGCACACCTAAAGTTAGATGGTAATCATTTGCCATGCTTCGCAGTCACCATTTGCACAGCACCTTCTGGAGCTCTTCACATACAGTATATTCTGCCTCTAGTCCCAGTCTAACAGCATGCTTTGGAACCTCTGGCTCTGGGATGTGTATCAGCAGCTTTTAGGTTTTCAAGATGTGAAGTCAAACCCCACTATTATCCTTGTCCTTGGGAAGTCACTGCAGTGCCAGATCATTGTTGGCATAACAAACTTAAAAGGCAAATTAACACTAATGATTCCATTTTGTTGCGGTTTACATTTTTTAGACCTCGCATATCCCAGTTTTATGGTCTAGTAACATACTAAGCCTAGCAGTTCTTACAAGTCCTCAAAGAGGCCAAGCTAATTATGGCCAGATATTCAAATTAAGTCAAAGTTCTTGTCCACACAGGACAGAGCTGTGAGGAAAACACATTTTGGTCCAGCTAATTATTAGCTTGGGAAATTATCAGCGGGTGAGCCATAAATTAGCATACAGCATAATGAAGATGTTTAACACACTCAAGGACCAATCAGGAATAACAAGTTTAGTTTATATGGTCACCATTTGTTTGGGTTTAATTCTTGGGGAAATACAGTGGAAGGAAATAAATATGTCAAAATTGGAGATTGATGGGCAGATGCATCCTTAATCACGGAATGCTGAGAGTAAGTAACTGAGACCCTGCCATTACGCTCCATCCGTTTCCTCTCAAGCATGGAACCGACCTTACAGCATCTTCTTCAAAGTGGGGCAATTGGCTGTGTAGAGTATCTCCCCTGTTCCCAGACCAAAGAAATACATTTCAATCTACCATTCCAAAATACATTTTATTATTCATTACATTACAATCTACTATTCTAATATACTACTCCAAATAAGAAATAAAGAGGATGTATGTCCCTTCTGGGGGATTGGTGATCACGTCTGAGTTGCAACCGTCGACTGCAAAAAATGTGTGCTATGTAAAGATTATATGTGTTCTCCTCCCTTACCCCTATAAAGCATTGCTAGTCCCTTGTGAAATGAGTAACTGTAAATCGCTCAGAGCCAGCAGCTCTGCAAGGATTGAGCGATCAATAAATTGAAAGATTATATTATTATTATTACAGATGAACATAAAAACATAAGAGAAGCCAATGTTGGATCAGGCCAATGGCCCATCTAGTCCAACACTCTGTCACACAGTGGCCAAAAATACCAGGTGCCATCAGGAGGTCCAGCAGTGGGGCTAGGACACTAGAAGCCCTCCCACTCTTGTCCCCCTCCAAGCACCAATAACAGAGCACTGATTGAGGTTAGCATATGTAGTGAGATAAGAAACCAATATCCCTGTTAAGTCTTGGAGATTCCATTGTTGAGTGTGGTAATAACTTGCAACTCAGCAATTTCCCTTTCAACTCTGTTCCTGAAGTTCCTCGGCAATAAAACAGATACTCTGAGGTCACCTGCTGAATGCCCTGGAAGGCTGAAGTGTTCTCCAATAGGTTCTCAGTCTTGTGATTCTTGTCCATTTATCTTTAGGCGTAGGGTTTGACCTATGTGTAAATGCAATTATGCCTCCTGCGAAGGGATGTTTCACAAAACAGTACAAAAGGAGACCATTTTTACATGCAATATTACAGACTCAAAACTGCCATTTTTCAGAAACACCATACCAATGCATGATATTAGTTTTAAGGGGCATAAATGTTCTGACTTCAACTATGCCAGTTAATACCAAGGATCTATTTAGTGTTTTAAGCTAAACTATCCCAATATATGCATTTTTAAAAGAAATTTATTCACACAAACCTTTTGAAGAATTATACTTTGTCCGGATATTAACGAAGAATACCAGTGGACGGCCCAGTATAGTCTCCCGATAGTTTTTGTAGTCATAGTGGGTGTTGAGCTCTACGTGCCTATTCAGGAGAATAAACATTTTGATTGTAAGCGTGAAGTAGTATTCATGGTTCCCTTTAATGAAAAGCTAGGTAATCTCACAAAGTAAACCGTAAAAAAGCCCAGAAATACACAAGTCAAAAGGTTAACTTAACTTTTAACAATATTAAAAAATTAAAACTATTAATAATCATGGTGTTTATCTGCAGTGTTGCCAATGCTTTTTTAAAAAAAGAAAGAAAATGGAATCCGCTTGTGACATCAGCACTTCAGGTCATGGCGGACAAGAGGTCCTCTGTTAATTGGCTGTTTAGCAACTTTTCTTTTTAAAACTATTTTGGAGTGCATCTCACTTTCTAAAGGTGAACCCTGTAGGAACTAAAATGTCTGGAGCTGTAGGCATTTAGTTCTGGATTGGCAAAACTGTACTGACTTCTACTGCCTATGTGCTTGCTTCTGCAGCCTCTATGTTTGTTTAGCATGTATATCTATTGGAGGAACAGACTATTAGAAACACTCTTCGGATCTCCTCTAGAATAGAAACAGGTTAAAAGGTTGCCTGGAGGTTCTTACTATTTTAGAGAAAGACTGTTCAAAACAGGAGACTCCATCTTTTGTACTACAGTACGAGCCAAAAATCAAAGTTTTCTTCCACGAAGGAAAGAACACTGGCTGAGAAGGCAATTGCCATCACAAAAGGCAATCTGGTAAGAAAGTTCCAGCTGGCTTGCATTCTTTATGGGTGACCTTTAGCCAACAAGCCTCAAAGCTCTGTCAGCCTTCTAAAATAAAATTGTAAGTGGAACTACCCTGTGGCTTCAATACAAGGTTACAGGTTTAGGAAAAAGTTTACAACCTAGACTTTGTATTACTTTATTTATTTTTTTCAGCCTTCAAATGACATTTAGGTCAATGGTTTAAAGTGCATAGGAAATAGGACTACCTTTGTCCAGAAAACAAGAGTCCAATTCTTTTGTTTGAAGTAGCTAGTCTGCATCATTAGGCAGGGAATTGCCTTGCCACATCTCCTGTTTTGAAGGCCCTCCTTTTCATCTTAGCAATTTGTTAAAAACAAAAACAGTACCATAAAATTATGAGTATTACATGTGGTTAAGGATATGTCACCTTTTCCCTTTCTCTAACCACGTGTTCCAAAACTACTTCTTTGGCAATGCTGGAATCTGAACGTCACCCAGACCACTTCCTCTGGAGTAGTTCCATAAGTCTTTGTATTTCTCTTCCGTCCCTTTTATTCCTTTCCTTTTATTCCCTTAGAAGCTCACTGATTCATAAATCTTGAGCAGCAGAAAATGCCTATTCCTTATTTGGGGGGTGGGGGAAGTTCCAGAGAAGTAAAAAGGACAACAAAACTGATTTTGCTTCTAGTCAAGCAGTTTGGCTAAACTAGTCTGAGGGTTAGGTTAGCCAGTCTTAGACCACTTTCACCCTAGGACGTGATAAAACACATTTAGGCCTCTTACACTCTGCTGCACTACATGCAGTCATTAATTAAAAGATATCCAGAGTCCTCTTATTTACATATTATGGCTAGGAGATCCAAAGACTTGTGCAACTAGTTCTCCTGTGCTCCTGAGACATAGTAGCTCTCTGTGCATGGTGTGACAGCTCTCTTTTGACAAGAAGGCCCCCTTCTTAAGTTAACTGGACAGCCTGGGAGACCCTGCTTCCTGCCCC
>NW_015175383.1:1402295-1412935 GCF_001447785.1 Gekko japonicus | reverse complement strand
AAATTATAATTGTTAATGTACTACAGAGGCACACAGAAGCACTGAACAGTGAGATTTATTTTCTACCACAGCTAATGTGGCTTCTGGAACATAAATGGCATCAGGGAAGGATACAAGACAGACACAGGAAAAGTGGGAAGGGTGGGACTGCAAACACACACATGCTCACATGAGTCACTGTTCTGGCTAACCACTGTCAAGCTATTTGCTCTCTGAAAAAGAGATTAACTTGCAAGTGTGCAAGATACAAATGAGCCCATGTTAGAATTTGTGTATAGTTTCTTAAATTGGTGTTGGTTGATTGGCCAAACTTCTTTCTGCTTTTGGCACTGTTACCTAGAAAGGCAAGGTGACAAATCTTGCATTCAGACCTGAAAACGTTATAACCAGTAACCACCATGAAGGCGTTTCTGCCTTGTGTGTTTTATTTTTAATGAATTTCTTTCTGAGCCTGCCTCGGCAGGGCGGGTGGGATATAAATCAAATAAATAAATATTTCTTCCAGCGCTTGAATGTCAAGGGAAAAGGTAAGACTACCCCTAATCAAATCAACATATGCTTTGGATCTTGTGAACCATAACTTGCTGCAACTTTTGCTGAAGTAATCAAGCATGTATTTTTAGTCCATCCCTCTGGAGTTAAGAGTCTGTTGCAATGCATCATCCTTTCCCCCATTCATCCTAGTGCACTAATATAATGGCATTTACACCAGCAAAGATAAATACCACGAAGATTGTAGTAAGACCCTGGGGACAGATCAGTGTACTGGGGTGGGGGAATCATTCAACATCATAATTAGGCACTTAGACCATATACCTGTAAAACCGCCCAGAGACCCTCGGGTAAAGGGCGGTATACAAATCGAAGATATAAATAAATAAATAAATAAATAAATACGGAGTTATGTACATGCTGTCCTAAGAATGCTTTCCTGAGAGTAAGCCAGGACATCAGTTTAGGATTGCACTGACAGTCTCTTTGTACCAATCAGGCCGCAAGGTTGCAGTCTAGCAATGGGTGAGAGAAGAAATGGGAGGAAATGAATGGTCTGCTCAATTGCATATATATCAATGTACTAAAAAGCTAGGGATCTTCCAGAAAAGCTAGACAGATGGAACTACAGTAAGTAGTGGAAAACTCCAAATTTGGTTATTAATTCAGAAGCCAAAAGAAAAGAAAAGATGCCCTTTGCCCATTTTATTAAGATACCCCTCTCTCAAAAGAGTTCAGGGTGTTTAAAGCTTCCTGCATAATTTATATTAACTAAATCTGGATTTCCCCCAAGCAACAGACATAGCCAGATCTGGATTAACTGTTCAGTGTGAAGTTGGGAGTTTGCAATACCATCAGATGCAAAGGTGCTTCCTCCTCAAATTCCAAACATGTGGAATGTGTCCCTTTATACAGTGATCAGCCAAAACCAGCAGCAACGATCTTTTTAAAAACTTAAAAAAAAAACCTTCAGATCAGAAGCCAAATTTAAATTCTCAGTTCAATTATATGCACTCCCAGCCTACTCTAGATAATGTATCAAGCAATGCCTCACACCTTGCTCTAGTCCTGTAAGCAGCACCTGTTCATAGTGGCACACTCATCAGAAGATTTTCTCTGCCTTTCCTACCAAATCTTGCAGCAAGAAAACATTGTGCAACTAAAATGTTCCAACAGTGAAAGAGTCCCATCCCCACAATTATCTTTGCAAAGAGGCCAAGCCTCATTTTTTGGAACACAAGAAAGCAAAACCCAGAGGGCAAATAGGCTCTTCGAAATAAAGGTGGTACACCCACAACAGTCATCATATAAACAAAGTCTAAATAGCACTGAGATGACACATCAGGTTGTGTATTTTATGCATAAGAGGGGACTGTTTTCAGGGCTTTTCTCTGACGAATGAGGAAAGCAATGCTACACAGAAAATAAACACTCTGGTATGTGGACACAACAGCCCCAGAGTCTTTCTCTTCTAACCCCAGATAAACCAGAATTGGCTGTAGTTCTACCACAACCCAACTCCTCTGCCAATTAGATAAGAGGCAAAAACATAGGCATTTTCTTAGCTGTCACAAAAAAAAATACAATGATTGACTATTAAGAGTGTCACACACTGACCAAAGTTACAATCCTATGCACATTTCTTGGGACTAGGCAACACTTGGCCCTATGGGACTTATTTCTCAGAAAATATGATGGAGTTCAACAAGAGCGAGAACATCTCAGCTATGAACCTAGCCTTAAGCATGCTTCTCTCTCTCTCCATATCAGCTCAGCTCAGCTATAAAATAGGAATTATAATGCTGGCCTAGTTTGTAGTATTGAACTAACAAGGGTGTGTGTGAAATGCTTTGGACATTGTAAATCACCATTTAAATGCTTATTACTATTCTTTCTCATGTCCTAGGTTCAAGCTTTCATTAAACCCCAACTCATATTGAGCCACGTTTACAAGAGGGTAGCCAGGCTGCCAAATGGGGGTGTTTCAGGGCAGCTATTTCGGAGCAAATAAAAAGTAGAATGGGTTGAAAATGCAGTAACCTGCCCTGACCTGGATAGCCCAGGCAAGCCTGATCTCGTCAGATCTCGGAAGCTAAGCAGAGCCGACCCTGGCAGGTACTTGGATGGGAGACCTCCAAGGAATACCAGGGCCAGGAGGCAGAGGCAGGCAATAACAAGCCACCTCTCTGAAACGTCCAAGCCCCACTAAGGGTCACCAGAAGAAGAAGAAGAGATTGGATTCATACCCCATGGCCCTTCACTACCCAAAGGTGTCTCAGAGCGACTTACAAACTCCTTTCCCTTCCCCTCCCCACAACAGACACCCTGTGAGGTAGGTGGGGCTGAGAGAGCTCTTGACAGAAACTGCTCTTTTTCAAGGACAGCTCTTATCAGAACTATGGCTTGCCCAAGGTCATCCAGCCAGGTGCAAGTGGAGGAGTGGGGAATCAAACTCTTGGCACATTTACGGATATAAATAGTGCCTTGCAGTGTTCCCTCTAAGCTGAGTTAGTGTGAGCTAGCTCACAGTATTTTAGCCTCCGGCTCACAATTTTTTGCCTTAGCTCAGGAAGGAGGGCTCCAGAGCAGACTAACATGCTGTAGCCAAAATGTTCACTCAGAACATTAATGCCAGTAGCTCACAAAATAGAATTTTTGCTCACAAGACTCCACAGTTTAGAGGGAACATTGGTGCCTTGCTAGACCACCACAGCAAGGGCTGTTTCAGTCCAGCGAGTCATTGCCATCCACAACCAGCCAGATTTTTAAAAAAACCATAAATGAATGAATTGGCCATTCCCTATGGTTTCCCATCCTGCACCTGATAATCAGAGATGCACTCTCTCTGAACATGCAAGTTACACTGAGATAGGACAGCTAC
The DNA here is from genome assembly GCF_001447785.1 of Gekko japonicus. Taxonomy (NCBI): domain Eukaryota; kingdom Metazoa; phylum Chordata; class Lepidosauria; order Squamata; family Gekkonidae; genus Gekko; species Gekko japonicus. The sequence continues at coordinate 1,409,562 of NW_015175383.1, read as the reverse complement.
AGCAATATGCTTGAAGGATTCACACAATTTGGTGAAGTATCTTGGCAAATTTTTGAAAAGCCTGAAGGGACTCTTTTCACAAAGCACCTCCCACCGCAAGCCACCATTTTGCTGGACCTAACACAAGGAAATAGGCAGGCAACCATTTCAACGCTGGTCTTCCAAGAGCTTTGTAGAACTGTCACCTGGAAGGGGGTCATCACCTTTTACACCAGCTAACTCTTTATCATCAAGTAACCTCAGCCAGCCTCCATGTCTTTAGACAGAGGAAGAAAGTCATTTTGCACATTCACATGCTTTGTTTTTACTTTACTTCATTTACACCCCACCTTTTCCCCCAATGGGGACTCTCTAAGTTGTTTATGTTCTTCTCCCCTCCATTTTCTACAGCCAATTCTTACAGGGCAATCCTAAGGATATTTTTCTGGGAGTGAATAGACCAGAGTCAGGTTAGATCAGCTTAACACAGCTGTCTTAGAATATCAGCCTTGGGGAGAAGAAAGAAGAAGAAGAAAACAGCAAAAGCAGCCTTAAGGGGCAGCCTGAACTGTGCAGGGGGAGGCACTTCTGTAGTTAACACAGGATTAAACTACTCTTGAGAAAAGCCATTGAGCATCCTACTCACTTCTCAAAGGGCAGCAAATGGTTCACTCATTTCACACCGCTGCCTCAAATCAGCCAATAAAGCTTTCACCAGATATTTGCCAGTTGCAAGGAGACGCCCCCGGCACAAGTATCTGGGATGCGGGCAATTGGACCAATTTCCACCTGTATCTTCCTGAGAGAGCAACGGACTCCAGTGGCTTTTCCCAGCTGTGCAACCCACCAGAAACTCAGCAGGTGCAGCTTGTCCGGTGATGGCGGGGGGGGTGCACCTGCCCTAGAAACCAGAGGGGGACGGCGACCTGTCCAGCAGACACCCCCCTCCCCACACGCGCGCGAGCCATTTTTAGAAAGAAACAGAAGGATCCTGCGGAGCCCTAGAGAGGTTACCTCTTGAAGTAGCCGGAGAGGCGGCAAAGGCGCTGCCCGTCCACGTAAAGGGAGCCGTCGCTGATCACCGTGAAGCCCCCGCCGGGGCGTCGGCTGGACGGGTTCAGCACGGCCACCGTGTCTCCCTGCAGCTGGAAGGAGTTCGGCTGCAGGAGCAGCAGCTGCCGCAGCGGCAAAAGGGCCAACTCGCAGTTGCACGTCCGCAGGCTCTGCAGCTCCCCCGAGGAGACCGAGGTCAAGCTGGGCCGGGCCGAGCCTCCCGTGCTGGAATCGGTGCCGCTCCAGACGGCCATGGCGTTTGCCGGGAGCACGGAGGGGCAGCGACGCCGCTGGGTTCCCGAACTGGCCGGCCGGGCGAGAGGCGCTCCAAACCAAGGCTCCGCCTCCAAGCCGCGAGACGACTCTGAGCAAAAGAGGAGGGGAAAGCCCGCCAGGCTTTTATACGCCCCCTTCCTCCTCGCCTCGTCTCAGCGGGCGGAGAAGAGCGCCGAGCTTTCCCGATCGCCGTTTTCAACCTCCGGAACTTTGGGCCGCAGACAGCCTCGGGCGCCCGCCCCCCTTCCTTCTCCCGGGCGCTGTTGAGTCATTCTCCGGCACGGATTTTCGAGCATACGCATGCAGTTGTGTTACGAAAATAACCCCGGCAAGATAAACAGACGGGGGTGTACTTACTACAAGCCTGTTAAACATCAATTTGGCGCATATAATACTGGCTGCTTCACACATGTACTTGGTCCTCATGACTGGGGCTGGTTTAGGAATGAACAGAGCTTTCTTTTTTTTTCCCCTGGAGGAACGCGCCGGAACAGAGTTCTGGAACCTCTTGGATAAAATTATTTTAGAAATGTTTAAAAGTTCATGAGTTTTCAGTATACAGATTGAAAACTTCATTTCCCTCTTGAGAGTTTCTTCCGGTGCCTCTTTAAAAAAAAAACCCAGAAAACCCCCCCTGGAAATGGACATTTATGGATCTTAACCTCCCTTAAGCATGCACGAGTGGATGGGCCACACATCCTACACAACACAGAAATATTACCCCATAAAAGCAATGTTCAGTTCATACGTTTAGATGTCAAGGCATGTACAAGTATATATGAGTCTTGATTACTGCAAAGTGAATCTGGAAGAGTACTCCAGTGGAAAACTCAGTATCACTATGTGAACATGAGCATTTGGCCTGTAGGTGGTGGTGAAAAATATAGCCAAGTCAAAATACCAAATGTGTGTGTGTTTAAGGGATGTGCATTTTGAAAAATTGGGCACATCATTCTTGTTCAGAATGGACTGCGTGAGAGTACAGCGGGGCTCATTCAGGACCCCAGAATCCCTAGACTGCCCCGGATCAATGATTCTGCATGTTAGTAAATGGGTGGATCATGAGCTCCAGTGGAAAACTCAGTATCATTATGTGAACATGAGCATTTGGCCTGTAGGTGGTGGTGAAAAATATAGCCAAGTCAAAATACCAAATGTGTGTGTGTTTAAGGGATGTGCATTTTGAAAAATTGGGCACATCATTCTTGTTCAGAATGGACTTCCTGAGAGTAAAGCGGGGCTCATTCAGGACCCCAGAAGAATCCCTAGATCAATGATATTGCATGTTAGTAAATGGGTGGATCATGAGTTATATCACCATAGATACAACTCACCAGTTTTCAATATGTTTTAAACTCTTTATGGAAGAGTGAGGGTTTGATCTCTGATCTCTCCACTTCTGACACCGTATCCACCCTGTCTTTGCCCCTTTCTTCCTACCCAGATGGCTGCTGGCTGGGATCCCTATCTGTTTAGCTTCAGTTGTGCTTTTAGCACCAGACCACTTACTGGACTCCTTGTAAGTCACTGCTTGATGCTGCAGTCATAAAACTATGCATGCCAGCCCCAGCCCTGTGCATGCTTACTTGGAAGTAGGTCCCACCAAACTCAGTGGGGCTTAACCCAGGCCGCAGACATGCATAGAATTGGAATGGAAGGCATTAAGTTATGCCTTTAGTTGGAAATTAATCCGGTTGTTATGAACTGAACTTGCTTGGATGGCTGGCAGGCATTTCTACTTCCTGCTGGTGACTGTCTTTGGCTCAAGACTCAGACTGGGAGGAAGCAGAGGGGCATCCTGTACCATACTTGCTGACAGGCCTGGAGAAAAATGTCCTCTCTTTGTCACAACAATCGTAATGTGTGCAAACATTTCGTGGCATGGAGGCAAATAACATCACTCGGTAAATAAAACACCATTAATCTTTTGTTGCCTTGACCTGGATGGCCCAGGCTAGCCTGATGTCATCAGCTCTCAGAAGCTAAGCAGGGTTGGCCCTTGTTAGTACTTGGATGGAAGACCATCAAGGCAGTCCAGAGCTGTTACGCAGAAGTAGCCAATGGCAGACCACCTCTGAACGTCTCTTGCCTTGAAAACCCTACTGGGTTTCCGTAAGTGGACTGTGACTTGATGGCACTGTAGACACACAAGCCTCTGTTAAGGGCACTGGGCTTCCCCCCCCCCTCCAGATAGTCGGCAACTCTATTCTCTACTGTTTGCATAGTTATGCTTTACCAAGGTTCTCAGGTTGCACAATCCTGACGTCACTGGTGGCGTCTTACAAGGCGTGATGGGGGCAAGGAGGGATGAATGGGAACAGATGCCATTAATACACCTCCTGAATCTGACCCAGCCCAGGGATGGATATGTGGGGTGTTGCTGGGGAAAATGATTGGTATGTGAGGCTACTCAGTCCAAGTGATTCCAAACCACAACTGTGGCTGGGACTAATTTCTGCTGTATAGTAGCCACCAGCCCAGGGATGGATATGTGGGGTGTTGCTGGGGAAAATGATTGGTATGTGAGGCTACTCAGTCCAAGTGATTCCAAACCACAACTGTGGCTGGGACTAATTTCTGCTGTATAGTAGTGCGGGTACTGTGTTTACCCATTTTCTGTGCACTGCATCCTCCTTTGCTGTGTGACTTTGGGTCAGTCACAAGTTCTTTCAGAGCTGTTCTCTCAAGAGCAGTTATCTCAGAGCTCTCTCACCCCACCTACCTCACAAGGTGTCTGTTGTGGGGAAGGAAAGGCGATTGTAAACTGCTTTGAGACTCCAAGTGAAGAGCGGGGTATAGATCCAATCTCCTCCTCCTTCTTGAAAATAATGGGGAAGCAAAAGTATTCAGCAAGAAAATTTGTTTTGCAAGGTCTGTGCTTTGCACACAGAAAGATAAATGATTGTAAATGGGGTGCATCCAGTTCATTTATGAGCATCAGAGAAGAAAGATTTCTATATTAACATAGATATTCTGTTACCAGATGGAAACATTTTTAACACACTTGTTGAGTCCTAGGGAGAAAGGCAAATTAAATATACTAAGCCTTACAAAACAAGCTACTGAGTTTGTAGAGTCATTTTGATTCTTAATCTGAATTTTCACTATGTAATTTTCTGGGTGTCAAATATTAGTTGTGACCTCAGTGTCTGAGCCATTTTCAGACTTCAGTCAGTACAATTTGTAGACATCCAGACGTGAACACTTTTCTTACTTAGCTCTCATTTACCCATTTGGCCCTTCTAGCAGCCAGTCGGATGTTTTGCTTGGCAACATGAAATTTGTGCACTTGTCCCCTTTACTAATTTTAATTAGATGGTGCTTTCCCAGCAGGGTTGATCTCATTGATCTTTCTGTGCTCCATCTATGAATGAAACATTCACAAAATATGACCAAGCTGTGATAATGAAATGGAAGGGGGTAGGGAAGTCTGAGCACTAAGTTTCTGTCAGAGATAACGCAATCCAAATGCATATCGGAGGAATCCTAGATCAGTCATACAGATGTGTTCAGTTCAAACTAGATAAATCTGTATATACATTTGAAATGCAAGGAAGAACATAAGAAATGCCCTACAGCAGAGGTCCCCAACCTTTTTGAGTATCTTTGGAATTCTGATAAATTCCGTGGGCAAGTTTGGAATTCTGATACAAGTGTGGTGGGCTGGGCATGGTCACAAAATGGCTGCTGCAGGAGGCAGAGCCATCCACAAAATGGCTGCCACAGCTTACCTTCAGTCACACAGAGCAGATTGTTGTCCTGTGGTGGCAGCTGCTGCCAAAGCAACATTTTAAAAAAAAAATCTGCACAGCCAATCAAATCTCCAGTGGCCAATCAGAAGCCTTACTGGATGAAAGTCCAACCGGACCTCACTGACTTTCTTTTCCTTGGTGGGCACTAAGATAGGCATTGGTGGTGCCATGATGCTCACAGACACCATGTTGGGGATTCCTGCCCTACAGGATCACACTAGAGTCCATTTAGTCCAGCATCAAGCTAGAGACAGCAGCCAACCAGTTGCCCTGGGGGGTCATCAAATGGGATGGGATAGGTAGACTTTAGCAGTTGACTTCGCTCATACAGAATGCAATCCTGTACAGAATTTCATGTGCCCAGGAATTAGGGTTACTTACCAGCTCTGGGCTGAGAAATACCTGGAGATTTTGAGGGTGGAACCTGGGGTGGTGGGATCTGGGGAGGGGAAGGACCTCAGCAGGGCACAATGCCATAGAGCTGATCCTCCAAAGTAGCCATTTTCTCCAGGGAAACTGATATCTGACATCTGGATACCAGAAGATCTCCAGGCCCCACCTGGAGGTTGGCAAGCCTGCCAAGAATACTTCCAGATTTATCACTGTATACATAAACCGTATACATAAACAGCTGAGGGGTGACATGATCGAGGTTTATAAGATTATGCATGGGATAGAGCAGGTTGAGAAAGAAGTACTTTTCTCCCTTTCTCACAATATAAGAACTCATGGGCACTCAATGAAATTGCTGAGCAGTCGGGTTAGAACAGATAAAAGGAAGTACTTCTTCACCCAAAGAGTGATTCACACATGGAATTCACTGCCACAGGAGGTGGCGGCGGCTACAAGCATGGACAGCTTCAAGAGGGAATTGGATAAATATATGGAGCAGAATTCCATCAGTGGCTATTAGCCACAAGGTATAGATAGGAACTCTCAGTCTGGGGCAAGTGATGCACTGTATTCTTGGTGCTGGGGGGGGGCAGCAGTGGGAGGGCTTCTAGTGTCCTGGCCCCACTGCTGGACCTCCCCGATGGCACCTAGCATTTTTGGCCACTGTGTGACAGAGTGTTGGACTGGATGGGCCATTGGCCTGATCCAACCCTGGCTTCTCTTATGTTCTTATGTTAAACTGGCCACAATCTGGCACAGGTCTACAAGTGCTTAAGGACATTAATTTTAATGACATGCATTCTACCCTACTCAGCAAAGTGTGAAAGTAAGTAGATCTTTTTCTAGTGGAAGAGCCACTGAAATTGGAGAAAGTTTCATTAAGGTGGAGGAAACTCTGCTGAGTGGAGAGGTGGGTTACAGCCTATTATGCTTAAGTGCCTACAATTCTGTGCCTGATTGTGGCCCTCAAGGATCTGGTTTGTGTGTGATCATTTCAGAAAAGGTATACAAAACAGGGCATGTGGAATGGTATAGTATAGCCTATCTTGTCAGATCTCAGAAGCTAAGCAGGGTTGGTACTTGGATGAGAGACCTCTAAGGATGAACATGTACAGAGTATGTTAAATGCATTAAATGCATTTTTTGCCTCCGTCTTCACTGTGGAAGATGAGAAGTGCTTGCCCAATCCAGAACCGCTGATTTCAGGAGGGGTGTTGAAAGACCTGAGTCAGATTGAGGTGACGAGAGAGGAGGTCCTAAAACTGATAGACAACTTAAAAACTGATAAATCACCATGCCCAGATGGCATACGTCTGAGAGTTCTGAAAGAACTCAAATGTGAACTTCTGGATCTCCTTACAAAAATATGTAATCTTTCCTTAAAATCTGCCTCTATTCCTGAGGGGAAGGTAGCTAATGTCACTCCCATCTTTAAAAAGGGTTCCAGAGGAGATCCGGGAAATTACAGGCCAGTCAGTCTGACGTCGATACCGGGTAAATTGGTGGAAACCATTATTAAGGAAAGAATTAGTAGGCACATAGATGAACAAAACCTATTGAGGCAGAGTCAGAATGGGTTCTGTAAGGGAAGATCTCGTCTCACTAACCTGTTAGTGTTCTTTGAGGGGGTGAACAAACATGAGGACAAGGGGGATCCAATAGATACTGTTTACCTTGACTTCCAGAAAGCTTTTTATAAAGTTCCTCATCAAAGGCTCCTAAGTAAGCTCAAAAATCATGGGATAAAAGGACAAGTCCTTCTATGGATCAAAAACTGGCTAATTAATAGAAAACAGAGAATGAGTGTTGTTGTT
>NW_015175383.1:1402006-1402147 GCF_001447785.1 Gekko japonicus | reverse complement strand
AGCAGTGGGGTACCGCAGGGATCAGTACTTGGTCCACTGCTTTTTAACTTGTTCATTAATGATTTGGAGTTGGGAGTAAGCAGTGAAGTGGCTAAATTTGCGGATGATACGAAGTTGTTCAGGGTGGTGAAAACCAGTGAG
>NW_015175383.1:1401682-1401859 GCF_001447785.1 Gekko japonicus | reverse complement strand
TTTTTTGCTAATAGACAGTTACAGCCTAACTCACTATGATTCTTGCCAAAGACCTTTTGCTCCCAGTATAATCAACATTCCATGGCCCCAGCCCCCAGGTATGTGAGAATTACACTAAACAGCTTGTCAGGAAGGCCAGCATTACAAGTGACAAACCTAAAATTGCCCAGGCCATAA
>NW_015175383.1:1387358-1400590 GCF_001447785.1 Gekko japonicus | reverse complement strand
AACTTGTGGGCACTCCATGAAATTGCTGAGCGGTTGGGTTAGAACGGATAAAAGGAAGTACTTCTTCACCCAAAGAGTGATTAACACTTGGAATTCACTGCCACAGGAAGTGGTGGCGGCTACAAGCATGGACGGCTTCAAAAGGGAATTAGATAAGCATATGGAGCAGAGGTCCATCAGTGGCTATTAGCCACAAGGTATAGATAGGGACTCTGGGGCAAGTGATGCTCTGTCTTCTTGGTGCTTAGGGGGATCAACAGTGGGAGGGCTTCTAATGTCCTGGCCCCACTGGTGGACCTCCTGATGGCACTGGTATTTCTGGCCACTGTGTGACACAGAGTGTTGGACTGGATGGGCCTTTGGCCTTATCCAACATTGGCGTCTCTTATGTTCTTATGTTCTTAAGACTCTGCAGACAAAGGCAATGGCAAACCACCTCTGAATATCTCTTGCCTTGAAACCCCTATGGGGTCACCATAAGTCAGTTGTGAGTTGACAGCACTTTACACACACACACACACACACACATACACACACAACTGGTTAAACATACTGCAGAAGACTAATTCTATGTAAATATCAAATTAAAGCCATGTTTTGTGCTTCTGTAAACACTACAGCCATAATCCAGGACAGAGTTAGATACACCTAAGCCTTCTTGATGCCATATGTCTAAAGTGAAAAGTTTTAGTCTATGCGTGATTCTGCATCTAGCATTCGCTCCACATTTTCTCAACTGGGAGGAAAAAGTACAGCTCAAAACCACATCCAAGTATCTCAGGGCAACGCCATACTGATTGCAAAGTCCCCCCTGAATGGCCACAAAACAGCCATAAATCTATGCAGAAGGTACAAAAAAATCTGATGGTCAAACAAGGCAAAAGTGGCATGGAGTGTGGAGGCTACCATAAAATCCAGTGATTAAAAGAAGTGAAAGCAGCATGCAATGCAGAGGGGAATTTCTGTTCCAACGTGGGTTTTGTAAAATAATGGAGAGAAAAGCCAATGCAGAATCAGCCTATAGTACACATGAGAGTTTTTGGTCAATATTTTTTTTCTGGTGAAGGATTTAGCACTACAAGCTAAAAAGAGTTATACTTTTCTAAGCCCGTTGACTGCAATTATTTCTAAGCTCATTGCATGCACTGTAGGAGATCCACAAGGTTCTCCCCCGCCTTCATGGAAATTTTTACAGGGGTGCAGCTGCTATAGTGTATGTTATCTAAATGTGTCTGGAGACCGTTCATTCAGTGAAGACTCATTAGGCAGATCTTAGATTGGGGTTTATGGTAGATATTCAGCATGAAAGAGGATCTTCTTTAGCAGAAACATGTGATTGATTGTTTACATTGAATGTTCAATCATAAGAGATTATTAGAAAAATTCTCCAGCTCACATTACATCCCAATCTCATCTTTGTAAAAACAGGAGGTGAAAAATAGTTGGAAACAGAGAATATGTGGGCTTTAGTCATTTTTTCCCCTTCATTCCACAGGAATTAGTCACCATGGAGACTAGCTTATTTTTCTTCCAGAGTGATTCACTAACAGAGTTTGCAACATCCTAAGGAATTCAGATCAGAAATATTTTGCAAACTAGCATTTGAAAATGGACCAATATACTTCCAGTAATAATTATTTACAAGGCTCAAATAAACAAAATCAACTGAATTCTTCGGCTTCTTTCCATCTGAATCAAATATTTTTAAGCAAAGGTACAAAGGATTAACGGTGCAGTCCTAAATGCCTTAAAGAAAGCAGATCTCCATATGCAGCAAAAGGAGGTGGTGGAGTACCACAGGGAAGAAAAGCCAGTTTTTTAATGCTTACTGGGGGGGGGGGAAGGGGAGGAAAATTCTAGCTCAGTCTTTTGCTTGATGTGTTAGTTTTCTACTTGAATGGAGTCTGCTTTTCAAAGTGGTACTATTTGTTCAACCATCTTAGGACCTAAACATCTCGTTCTTAGCTCATTCTACTACAAGTGCAAACCACCTCAAAGAGATTTTGTACTGGTGGTAGAATTCTGGTGTGTACCATATCAGATCATAAGGAGAGGTGCTGTTTTTGAAAGCTCCTTACATGTGGCAAACAAAAAAACATTAGAAAGTTTACCATGCACAGAAAGATTTTTGCACAAGAAAAGGTTAAAAAAACACAATCTCTTGCCTGCATAGTACAGTCTGCAATTCTCCTTCTTCAGTCAGTTCTCCATAATGGGTGGATCAGCTTTTAAGATTCATTAAACACAGTAGGATTGACAGATCAGTACTAAACCCCAGACACTAATGCATAGCTGACACCAGCATGGCACAGGAAAAGCTACTTGTTATTCTGTCCTCCCCAGCACAGAAAATATATTTTAAAAGACCCAGCTCCAAGGGGTTGAGAGCATGGCTTCTGCACTGGAGTCCATAGTGACATCACCAGATCCTCCAGTCATGGAGTGGCATGCTCACAATGCCCCATGCCAGTCATATAGGGTAGCAGCCAGGCAATGCACAGCCTATTTCAGGGTGAGGAGGGCTGTGGTACACCAAGGAGGAGCTCTGTAACTATCACCCTCCTGGGTAATATGCAGATTGCGATTTAAGACCCCCTTTTGCAAGTGCCATTTTGATTGGCCAGCACACAGGGAAGGAGGCATGGCCTCTGCAGACATCTCACCAGCACTGATCCCTCTAAGCTGAGTGGGTGTGAGCTAGCTCACAGGTTTTTAGCCTCTGGCTCATACTTTTTTTTGCCTTAGCTCAGGAAGGATGGCTCCAGAGCAGACTAATTTATGCAGTAGCCAAATCGCTCGCTCACAACTTTAATGCCAGGAGCTCACAAAGTAGAATTTTTGCTCACATGACTCTGCAGCTTAGAGGGAGCATTGCTCACCAGGTGCTTCCACAGCTCATTCAGTCTCATAAAAGCGATATATTTTGAAAGTCAAATGCGTTAACCATAAGAGTTGACAGGTCCCTCCTGGCAGCTGGCAGGGGATGGAGAGTAGGCTTACCATAGAGCCCCCCCCCCCCCCCGGTCGGGGGCTCCAATCTGCTGTCAGCCAGCTGGCTGGCGGGGGAAGCCCCAACCTGAACAGCTCCCTGCCTCGTCGGTTTCCCAGATGCAGTGACATCACCCGGTAGTGATGTCATCGTGTTGCAGACATTGAAGTACCCCTCTAGTTTTGGGGCAAACTCTATTGTTTTGAGGGCAAAAAACCATAGAGTTTTGCCCAAAAACTAGAGCATCATCTGCGACATAAGCAATGTGACGAGTCACTCCCGGGTGACATCATCGCGTCGTTCATGCTTTGTGCACGGGACAGAATATCCCAACAAGAAGCCAGGAGCCCCCTGCCAGATTGGAGGTAGGACCTGGCAGCCCTGGCTTACCAGGAGCAGGACGTCTCACCCAGTGTTTCAGCAACATCCCTTATGTGACTTCAACATGACCCAAAAGTGACACAGGCACATCGGGGACATCCGGGTGATGCTCTGGTTTTTAAGCTTCTACTATAGAGTTTTTGTCCAAGAACCAGTGCATTCCCCTGACGTCCCCAACATGCCTACATCACTTCCAGGTCATGATGAAGTCACAGAGGCACGTCCTAAAACACTGAGTGTTCCCCCCTTTTTCTGCGGTGAGTCCCCCCCCCACTGGCCTGCTGATCAGCAGAGAGGTGGGATCTGGAAGCGACCCCCACCCCCACCAGGGGGTCTGACATCCCTATCAGGGCTCTTTTTGTAGAAAAAGCCCAGCAGGAACTCATTAGCATAATAGGCCACACCCAACAGCAGGAACTCATTAGCATATTAGGCCACACCCCTGACAGCACCGCTCATTAGTACATTAGGCCACACCCCCACGTTACCAGAAGTGTGGTCATCCAGTCACACCCACCTTTTGCTTGTTATTCTGTTTACCTTGTTTGTTGTCAAAACCCAGGGCTTTTTTGTAGCAGGAACTCCTTTGCATGTTAGGCCACACACCCCTAATGTAGCCAATCCGAATGAGTTTCTGCTGTTGGGTGTGGCCTATTATGCTAATGAGTTCCTGCTGGGTGTGGCCAACTTGGGAGCCAGCCGGAACTCCGTTCCTGTGCGTTCCTGCCCAAAAATAGCCCTGCTAGTAATTATAGTACTAATTTAATATTACTGTCACTCTAAATTCATCCAAATGAGTAAAACCAAGCTAATAATTTGAGACTGTAGAACACTCTGAATTATATATTGTTGCACACTCCTGGCTTCCCTGAATGATGAGAAGTCAGAGCAAATGCCAGCAGGGTTGCCAACAGGCCTGGAGGTGGGGGGGATGTGGGTTTGTTTGTTTTTACAGAGGCTGAATGTGTGGCAATGGGCAGCTGAAACGTTTTCATGACATGGAGATAAATAATATCACCTGGGGAATAGCATTCTATTAAACCTTTGTTAAAGGAATAGGACTCCCCCCCCCCCCCTCCAGGCAGTTGGTAAGTCTAAACAAGAGGAGTGAGTTTAGGTTCCTTTGGATGAGGAAGCACTGAAGATGGATGGCCATCTGACAGCAATGCTGATTCTGTGAACTTAGGCAGATCACGAGAAGGGAGGCGAGGAAAGGTTGCATCAGTAAGTTCTTGTGGTCCTTTCTTACACACCCAGGAAAATGCTGATTGCCACTTTGGGGTAAGGAAGCAATTTTTCTCCAGGCCAGTTTGCCCGGGGATCCTGGAGGGTCCCCCCCCCCTTTCTGGGCATAGAGCAGGGGTCACTGGGTGTGTGGTGGGGGAGGTATTTGTGAATTTCCCGTATTGTGCAGGGGGTTGGACTGGAAGACCCTGGAGATCCCTTCCAACTCTATGAGTCTATGATTCTATGACACAGTATCTTTATAAACTGGCTTTTGTGAGCCAGAGCCCACTTTCGTCAGATGCATGGTTAAATCCTATGCTTGCATTGCCATTTTCTCTTTTTTCATGGAAGTAATTAACAAAACTCCAAGCCATATTAGTGAGCAATATGGAAGAGTTGGGGGCAGGGGCCAACAGTGTGCACAGATGATGAGTCAGGGGGCCCGTCCTTTCTGGGTACCCCAGGACAAACTGTTCCAGTTGCCTCCTCCTGGGCAGCTCTGCTATTCCTTGATGGAGATATGGCAATGAACCAAAGCTTGGGTTAGGGTCATCTGTGGCCTGTCCTTTGAGGCAGAATTAAATGCTTGTTTCTGCCGCCCCCCCCAGAAATTTAGACATTTATGAGATTTAACTAAATCTCCACTTGAAGGAAATGTCAAGCCAGCAATACCTCACAAAACAGTAATAAAACCCCAGTGACTCATCTGTTATTCTTGTCTTTCATTCTTCCGGGGGTGGGGGATGGGAATTTTGCTTGCAAGTGAAACTGGGTCAATGCAAGCATCAAGATATTGTTTTCCTACATACGCCACTAGAACTTCATTGGCCAAGCCTCTACTCCCCCCTCCCAAGCTTAAATTACCCACTGAGCTAACCTTTGATGCTGACCTGGCCCTGCATTTTCCCCACAGATCCTTAGATTCAGACAATCATTTTATTTATTTATTTATTCTTTGAATGTGTATCCCACCCTCCCCGAAGGCTTAGGGCGGCTAACAAGGGCAAAATGCCAAATTGTAACAATAAAAGCAGTATAAAATACAATAATACAAGTATTTCAGTTAATTAAAATTAATAAAAATAAATTTCCGGTGCTCCGATACTCACTCCGAATCATAACCAAGATGGTATTCTGAAGACGTTTTAGCTAAACAACAACAACAATATATGTCCCCACAACCCTGTCGTCCACTAGGGACATCCCGCACCCTCGATGGTAATGTCATACTTTATTATGAGGAGACTAATGGCTCAACTTCAGATTACCATTTCTTCCATCTTTATTTTAAACAACTGTGTTTTTTTTTCCTTTTGCAAATATTGCTACTTTGATTACTTTGAGAGCAGCTTTGGGAGAGAGAAGGGGAAATTTTAACCTCCCTCCCCACCGCTATTTTCATACTAGAAGGAAAAAATCACACCTAATGCTTTTGCCCCTGCTAGAGGGGGGGAAAACCTATATCACTCCGAATCATAACCAAGATGGTATTCTGAAGACGTTTTAGCTAAACAACAACAACAATATATGTCCCCACAACCCTGTCGTCCACTAGGGACATCCCGCACCCTCGATGGTAATGTCATACTTTATTATGAGGAGACTAATGGCTCAACTTCAGATTACCATTTCTTCCATCTTTCTTTTAAACAACTGTGTTTTTTTTCCTTTTGCAAATATTGCTACTTTGATTACTTAGCAGCTTTGGGAGAGAGAAGGGGAAATTTTAACCTCCCTCCCCACCGCTATTTTCATACTAAAAAGAAAAAAATCAAACCTAATGCTTTTGCCTCTGCTAGAGGGGGGAAAAACCTATACAGTTTTTCAAATGGGGCTTCAAGAAGCTCAGTGGTGGCTTTTTCCAGCTAAAAAACGGCAGGAGATGAGAGTCCTCTTCCCCACAACAGGACACCTTCTGGATAAAGGAATCCTGACAGCTAAATTGGCAAAATGGGGAGCCCTGGTTTGAAACAAAAGTGTAGTTGAATTTCTAAGAGGAGCTGCTTAAAGGGGGGGGGGGAGAAGAGCACCTTTTCTTCTGGTGTTCAAATTAAAGGCAAAAAGGTCTTTGTTCCCACTTGTTGTTCAGAAAGTGCCTGTGAGGGACCTGAGCCTGGTTGTACTCTCAGGCAGGAAATCAGGAAAAGCAGAATCTCTGCTCTCTGGAACAAAAGAAAGAAGGAACTGAGCTCAAAACAAGGCCAATGTTGACCTAAGTCTCCCCAGAAGACCTGGCACTTGGATGATGGGAAATCAAGAGCTGCACCTTTTCACCGGCAGGAGACGCTCACTTGGTATTTCCAGACCTGATGCCTGTTTGCAGGAGTGTCTATGGCTGTGATATGAGGAACCTGAGCCTGGCTTTAACCACTTCACTAAGTTTGCTGCTTTGTATTCCTAGTGGGGTATAATGCCGTAGAGTCCACCTTCCAAAGCAGCCATTTTCTCCAGGTGAGCTGATCTCTGTTGCCTGAAGAGCAGTTGTAATCCCAGGATATCTCCAGCCACCACCTGGAGGTTGACAACCCTACCATCACCCCATGCAGTTGGGGGAGAAACTGCCCCTATTAAATTTCTGCCAACTGTGCAGCTTTAAAGGGCCCTGGATTCTTGCCAGCAGAAAAGCTGGCAACTCTATTAGTAGCTTGCCTGTGGCCCTCTGTTGCTTCTAGTCCAGAGTGGTGTTTCACCAAAAAAAAACCAAAGCCACCAAGGGTGTAACACCTCCTCCCCAATAGTAGAAGCAGTGCTTTAAGAAACAAATGCCCTCAGTGGCTGTTGCTAGGCAACTATAACAGTATTGCCAGCCTTCCAAGCTTCGTTTCTGTCAGTGAAAGGCAGGGGGAATGCCTTTTCCCAGGATGTTTTGGTGGATGTTTCGGCCTTTGATGGAGGACTCATTGGGACCGGGACCAGCACCAACTACCAAATGACTTGCTACCACCAGATTTCCAGGAGTCTTGCTGGCTTGGCTGTTAGCTACTGTTCAACAATAGCCACCCCCCAAAAGCCAATGGGTTATAGAGCTTAAAGTTTCAGGGTAGGATCATAGACTTGGGTTCGAATGCGTAGTCTGCCATGGAAGCTTGCTGGGCGACCATGGGCCAGTCACACACATTCAGCCTAATTTACCTCAGAGAGTTGATGTAAGGATGACATGGTGGAGAAAGAATGGTGTAAGCTGCTTTGGGTCCCCATTGTGGAGAAAGGTGGGGTATAAATGAAATAAATAAATAATCCATATGATGAGGACAGATAAAAGGTAGGTTGGTTGGGTGGGAAGGAGAGAAGAAAGGAAGAAAAAATTAAGATACGGGTTTTACTCTAGTTCACAAAGAAGTGTTTTGTATTTTATAGCTGTTCAGAATGTTGAGTGAAGCTGGGGTTTTTTTCTGCCACCGTGTTTTACAGCTCTTTTGGCTTTGTGTTTCCCTTGAGTATCTTACAAAATAAATCTGACAGCCATATGGTTCACATTTTAAGTGGAGGCAAAGGATAGAAATGGCACTATATTGGATGCCATTAGTAATAACAGTGCCATCTGCTGGTTGAAATTGTGCTGGCAACTCGAATGAATGATAATAAATGCACAGAACCAAACACATTTAAACAGAGAATCAGTTCCTGAAGGGCAATGTAGCCAGCTCCCCTACCATCTCACAGAATCCCACTAACATTAAGTCCAAAAATTCACTAAAAATGGTTAGGCTCTGTTGCTGTTTCTATTTTACAAGTGAATTTAGGATTATTCTCTTTTGTCTTTCAGTTTCTGATACATAAAACTTACAGTACTGTATTATATTCTGATACCAACTACCAATGACTCTTTAAAAGATTATATGTACATCTATTTTATTTATTTATTTAAACATTATTTACAAAGTTTATACCCTGCCTTTCTGCCCTTACAAGGGCCATCTAAGTGAAAATTACTTTGGCTGCATTCAGAGATCATGTTAAACCTTACATTGAATTGACATATGCTCGCCAACTCCCAGCTTAGTTTCCTGCCTCAGGCCAATTACTTGCTCCACAGCCTACCCACTCCCTTCTCATGCAAAGAATCCCAGCTATAAACTAACTCTAATCACCTGAGGCCCCGGTCACACAGGCCGGATATCGCGGGGGGGGGGGGCAAACCACGGGTCATTCCCTCGGCGCCGGCGGGTAACCGAGGGACCAGAGGGGAATGCCATGCGCCAGCGCGATCACACCATGGGCGTCTGGAGGCAGCCCGTGGCAAACGTTTACTAGTACCTTGGAGGTACTCGTTTTTTAAGGCGCATTGTCGGCGTTAAGGCACGGGTGCACTCCACTTCCCAGATGTTGGGGTGTGATTGCGCCCGGATAATCCACCCACCATCCATGCCTCTCCCGCGGCAACTTTGCCGTGTGACCGGGGCCTAAGATATACAAATGCAGATATGTGGGTTATCCAGAGTTAGGTACTCTCTCCATCCACAGAGTTCTAGCCATAGTTTAATCCAGGTTTACAATCCCAATTTGTGGAGGGATGTGAGGAAAACTCCAGTTAACCCATGTGCTTGCATTCATACATGTCAGTAACTGGAGTTTGTAAGTTCTTTTCTTTGCATGAGAAGGAAGGGGAGGAGTGAGGAATGTGCACACAAGTCTGGCGATAAACCTGGTTTGTGCTCATGTTGCTTTCATGCAGAGTTTAACATAGTGACTGACTGAATTACCTAAGTGTAACCATTGACATAGAGTGCAGTAAGAAGGAGGTCAAAATATTCCCCTTGGAGCCTCAGAGGCTTTAAAACAGGAGTGTCAAACATGCGACCCAGGGGCTGGATCAGGCCCCCTGAGGGCTTCTATCAGGCCCACAGTGGAACTGGCTGTCTTCTGCTTTTTCTTCCACTTCTGCTGCTGCTGCATTATCATAGGTTTGCAGTTTACAGATGCACACCTGAACAGCATACTCAAGATTGCAACAGCACAGACATTTTGATGCAGTAATTCAGAGCAAGAGGTGTCAGTTATCAGACACTGTTAAATAAACAAAATATTGCAGATGTTTTAGGCATGTTTTTATTTTAAGTTACAAAAACCCTTTGTGTCTGTGTCCTTTATAAAGTTTATATCTCTGCTACCTGGCATTACATTTTATGACACACATGGCCTGGCCCAACAAGAAGGCCTCATTTATGTCAGATCCGGCCCTCCATAAGAAATGAGTTTGACACCCCTGCTTTAAAAGGCCATGTGATTTGTTGATTTCCAGGTCACCATCTCCCAGTTGTTTTAAACTGTTTTTTCTCCTCCTGCTAAAGATAGGTCTAATTAGGCAGCAAGGAAGAGGTTTTGTTTGTTTTTAAAAGTGTATTTGCTTCATTTGTAGCCTGCCTCTCTTGCTGAGACTGAAGGCAGATTACATAATTAAAAACGGTGCAATGGGAATAAGGTGGCCAAGGCCAGTTCTCCCGTTCTGGTGGGAGACTTTTTGCATGCAGTCTATGTTCCTAGTGTGGCAGAGGGGAAATAGCAGGAAATCAGAATTGTTTGGATGCTGTGTGACATCATCACTTCCACCATGAATAAGGATACCAACCCTCCCAGTATCTTGACTCTGTGCTCTGGCACCTGAGATGCTGATGGGAGGAAAATGGGGTGTGTGGATGTGTGTGGATTGCACACCAGCATTGTGACAGCACACTTACTTTAAAGGTTTCCCTTGCTCGAAAGCCAGTTGAATCCGACTCTAGGGGGCGGTGCTGATCTCCATTTCCAAGCTGAAGAGCCAGCGCTGTCTGAAGACGTTTCCATGGTCATGTGGTTGGCATGACTAGATGCTGAGGCACACTGAACACTGTTACCTTCCCACTGAAGCAGTACCTATTTATCTACTTGCAATTTCTTGCTTTCGAACCGCTAGGTTGGCAGGAGCTGAGACCAGAGACAGGAGCTCACTCCATCATGCAGCACTAGGGTCTCAAACTGCTGAGCTACTGACCTTCCGGTCTGCAGCTAAGCGGCTTAACCACATTTTGTAAAAACCAGAAATGGCATATGGATGCTCTAGCATATTATAAAAAAAGGTAAAGGTAAAGGTCCCCTCTCCATAAGAAATGAGTTTGACACCCCTGCTTTAAAAGGCCATGTGATTTGTTGATTTCCAGGTCACCATCTCCCAGTTGTTTTAAACTGTTTTTTCTCCTCCTGCTAAAGATAGG
The DNA here is from genome assembly GCF_001447785.1 of Gekko japonicus. Classification (NCBI taxonomy): domain Eukaryota; kingdom Metazoa; phylum Chordata; class Lepidosauria; order Squamata; family Gekkonidae; genus Gekko; species Gekko japonicus. Next base: position 1,389,802 of record NW_015175383.1, on the reverse strand, counting down.
CCTAATTAGGCAGCAAGGAAGAGGGTTTTTTTGTTTTTTTTTAAAGTGTATTTGCTTCATTTGTAGCCTGCCTCTCTTGCTGAGACTGAAGGCAGATTACATAATTAAAAACGGTGCAATGGGAATAAGGTGGCCAAGGCCAGTTCTCCCATTCTGGTGGGAGACTTTTTGCATGCAGTCTATGTTCCTAGTGTGGCAGAGGGGAAATAGCAGGAAATCAGAATTGTTTGGATGCTGTGTGACATCATCACTTCCACCATGAATAAGGATACCAACCCTCCCAGTATCTTGACTCTGTGCTCTGGCACCTGAGATGCTGATGGGGATTTCCAGGTCACCATCTCCCAGTTGTTTTAAACTGTTTTTTCTCCTCCTGCTAAAGATAGGTCTAATTAGGCAGCAAGGAAGAGGTTTTGTTTGTTTTTAAAAGTGTATTTGCTTCATTTGTAGCCTGCTTCTCTTGCTGAGACTGAAGGCAGATTACATAATTAAAATCGGTGCAATGGGAATAAGGTGGCCAAGGCCAGTTCTCCCGTTCTGGTGGGAGACTTTTTGCATGCAGTCTATGTTCCTAGTGTGGCAGAGGGGAAATAGCAGGAAATCAGAATTGTTTGGATGCTGTGTGACATCATCACTTCAACCATCCCTCCCAGTATCTTGACTCTTTGTGCTCTGGCACCTGAGATGCTGATGGGAGGAAAATGGGGAATGTGGTGGGGGGTGGTTGGACCATATATTATAAAAAAAGGTAAAGGTAAAGGTCCCCTTGCTCGAAAGCCCGTCGAATCTGACTCTAGGGTTGCGGTGCTCATCTCCGTTTCAAAGCTGGAGCCAGCGCTGTCCGAAGACGTTTCCGTGGTCATCTGGCCGGCATGACTAAACACCAAGGCGCCCGGAACGCTGTTACCTTCCCACCGAAGTGGTACCTATTTATCTACTTGCAATTTCTTGCTTTCGAACTGCTAGGTTGGCAGGAGCTGGAACTAGAGATTGGAGCTCACTCCATCATGCGGCACCCGGGTCTCGAACTGCTGAACTACTGACCTTCCACAGCCTGCAGTTCAGCGTCTTAACCACTTGAGCCACCGCAGCTCCTATATTATAAAAACCCTATATTAAAACCATAGAGTTTTGATAAGTACTAGTGTATCCACAGACGTCACTTCCAGTTTTTACCAAAAGTGACCTAAGCATACTGGTGGCAGCGTGCTTGACCCTGCCCCCAATTTCTCCTGGTGGTTGCCAGCCATGGCCTAGGAACCCTAGCCACAAAACCTGGAAGTGATACCATCATGCTGGGGCAACATAGAATTCCACTATATGGTAAAAGCATGGAGTTTCAGGGCATCCTAGAGTGTCACTTAGTATGATGATGTGGCATTAGAGTGATGGCGATTAACATGTCCCCGCCCCCCCCCAAAATCTCCCACCAGGCTGGCAACCCTATACTGGAAAAGGATAACATATATAACAATGCAATCAAAACTGGATTAGAGAATACACTAGAAAAACTGTATCATACATAATACATACAAAATTGCAGTATTGAAAACATTGAAGAACAGTGCAGCAAATCAGTATAATATATACAATGAGCCATGCAATCAAAAGTAGGGTTGCCAGCCTCCAGGTGGGACCTGGAGATTTCCTGGAATTACAACTGTTCTCCAGACTACATTGATCCAGCTAGCCTAGGCTATGCAGGTCAGGGCTAGGTATTTCTAGAAAGGATGAAAAGGATATAGGCCCCAGGGTGTACAAAAAACTAATCCTAACTATTCTAGTGATAACAGGCTAAGTATCTGAGCAAAGACAAAAAGCTCCAGAGCACGTGCTTAACTCCCTTGAGCAATTACTGGTCATAAATCTCCCAAAGAGCTCAATTGGTGCTGTCATGAATGTTGTATCTGTCATCAGTACTGAGATGTGCTACAGTCTGGTTGACATGGGCTATTATGCCAGTGTTTTATGTTAAAAACTACAGATTTTAAAATATCTGTGTGACTGCTGTAGAAAAAAGCTACAAGTGGCTTTCACTGTTACAGAAATAGCCTTATGATGGGAAATGAAAATGGGCTCCATTGTTATATTTCAGTTTCAGACAAATTCTCTTCAAATGAGGGGCCAAAGTTTGTTCCTGTAACTTAGGTGTCTCAGAGTTTATCTTTCACGAACACTGACCAAAGGTGTCTCTCATTCTTGTTTCGCTGTGGCTCAGGGGATGTGACTTAATGGAAAGAAACAAACAACGAGGATGAATCCAGGCCTACAAACGTGAGATTACCTGCTATGGTCTACTAGGAGAACTAATACCTGCCTCCAGTCTAATGACAAAATCAGAGTCTTGCTTTAGAAATACAGCTTTAGCTAGCAAAATAGAGAGAAAAATGTCAAGTAAGAATCCAGCAGCTGTGTAATATCTTTTTTGTATTAAGAACACCCAA
>NW_015175383.1:1346172-1386763 GCF_001447785.1 Gekko japonicus | reverse complement strand
ACGGGCGAGCAAACTGGGGGGGGGGGGGAGGCGTGGCTGTTTGCCCCGAAGCAAACTAACGCGCAACTGCGCGATCAGGCGTCGGGTTGAGGTCCCGTCGAGCTCCCGTGGTTAGGGGGAAGGTGCCGATCACACAACGCGGCAAAGAAGCGGAGCGGCGCAGCAAACGGAGTTGTGGGTTTTTTAAAAACTGAAATGTGCGCATGCTCCGTTGGGTGCTTGTGCGCATCTGTGGAGACTTGGGGGAAAAAAACCTTTTTGCGAGGGGACATGGGCGGGCACTGGAACTACCACCGGAAACGTGATCAGATGCCCGCCCTTGCCCCGCCGTTTCCGGAAACTAGTACCTCCAAGGTACTAGTTTTTTACCCCGCATCTTCGGCGGGAAGCCTCGGGTGCGCCACGGGAGCTCTACGCTTCCCAGATGTGGCGGTGAGATCGCGCCCGGAAAATCCGCCTATCTTCTGTCTCTCTAGCGTGCCTAATGCTCCGTGTGACCGGGGCCTATGAATGCCTTAACTCTAAAGCTTTTTTTGTTAGAAAAACAAATTACAAACTGTTCACAAATGATAATGCCAAAGTTACCCTCTAGATGGCACTTGGTTACCTCTGGTAAAAGAAATACTGGAAGTAGGAATAGAACAAAGTTTGAGTCCAGTGGGATGATTTGTAGTGCAATCCTATGTAGTTCACACTAGTTTGAATTCACCGCAGTCAATGGGTTGAGAAAGGAGTAACTCTGTGTAGAATAGCACTGTAAACCCCACATGAGGCTGGACATTCATGGATTTCCTGTACCTTAGGCTGCAGTCCTATGCATACTTGTTCAGGAATAATCTCGATTGCTTTAAGTGGGATTTCTGATGAATAGCATGGAAGTGATAGGGGAAATATATGACAGCATATAATCCAGCACTAGCATTGCTCCATGAAGTAATCATACTAGCAATCTGTCTGGTTTTCTATTTGCATCTGGAGCTGACGTCAATCTAAACATGACATCACTTGAAACTCTTGCACCAACAGGAAATGGGTAGTGGGGAAACATTTCAATGGAACTGACTTTTATTTTTAATAGAATTATCGCTGCAGAAAGACCTTTGTAGATAAAGATGAGGTATAAAAGCAGTAAAGTAAAATAAATAAATGTAAGAATCCTGAGCATGCTTAGCAGTTGTGGGAAAAGAGGACAGGCCCTTTTATGGATTAAAAACTGACAGTAGAAAAGAGTCCAGTAGCACCTGCTCACTGCTTCACTGGCTGCTCACTGCTTCAGATACAGCTAGAATGTGAGTCCACCTGTCCTATATACTGGGAAGTGGAGTGATTTCAGATGCCAAATGACATAAGCAGTCATTCACGTAACACTGGAGGAAAAAAGCCGTTTCTCTGCCAGGTCATTCTTAAAGGTAAACCTTCTGCTTCCAAACAAAATATCAACACAAGATTCTTGCTTGTAGATATATTTATAGTCCACAATTCAAATAAAACAGTCGAAGATGTACCAGTTACACAAACTTTCCGGTAATCCTTTCTCAAGACTGGACTTATATTGAAGCCACGCCTAAACGCCTCACTTTAGAAATTGACGCTGTGCCAAAGTTGAGAGCCTTCGGCGCTGGAAATTGAGTTTGTAGGCGGTACATCTTTTACCTTTAAGAACGGACTGGCAGAGGAACGGCTTTTTTTCTCCAGTGTTAAGTGAATGACTGCTACTGTTTTTCACTGGAAGTCTTTGCATTTTCACAAATGACATAAGCAGGCAAATGACAATAGCAGGCATGATTGGATTAGGTGTGATATGCAGAGATGTAGTAGGCGTGGAGAAATCAGCATTGGTAATGAGACAGGAAACCTAGGTCTCAATTCAGTCCAGGTGAATGCATTGTATTCAGTTTCAATTTAGCAGTCTCTCTTTCTAATCTCCCTTTGAAATTCCTTTGTAAGATAATTGCTACTTTTAGGTCAACAACTGAATGCCCTGGAAGGTTAAAATGTTCCCCCATTGTTTTGTTTTTTTAATGTTGTGGTTTCTGATGTCAGACTTATGTCCATTAATTCTTTGTCAAATTAAGGGCATTGCTGACATGTGCCATAAATCACATTAGAGGAGGAACAGGAGCATGAACCTGAGATGGTTTGGCTGATGTAGCTGGGTCCACTGATGGTGTTGCAAGGATCTATGTGAGAGCAAAGTTGGCATCTTGGTTTGTTGCAGAACTTGGTACCAGAGCCCATGTCACTGTTAAGTAGTTTATCATTACAGGTGAGATTTTAGGTTAGCAGGCTGTAAGCAAGAAAAGGTCAGCCCCCCAGTGCCTGTGTGAAGGAAGTGTAACTATCCAGCATGGGTTGTAGGTCATTAGTAATGTGTTGAAATGGCTTGAGCTGTGAGCTGTAGGTGACCGCCACCAGTGGTGTTCTGTTGTTATTTTCTTTGGGCTTGTCTTGTAGCAAGCCATCCCTGGGTATCATTATGGCCTTTCCAATCATCTTTCTCAGCTCATCAGGAGGATATTGTAGTTGCAAAAATGCCTGTTGCAGATCCTTCAAGTTGTATCATTCTGGCCTTTCCAATCATCTTTCTCAGCTCATCAGGAGGATATTGTAGTTGCAAAAATGCCTGTTGCAGATCCTTCAAGTTAAATGACAGTAAGGAGAGAGAAGGAATAAATGGTTGTTGTTGTTCAGTCGCACAGTTGAGTCCGACTCTTCGCGACCCCATGGACCAGATCCTGCTAGGCCCTCCTGTCTTCCGCTGTCCTCTGAAGTTTGCTTGGAATAAATGGACAGTTCTGTTAATGGAGGGAAGTAAGCAGTGGGGTCCCACAAGGATTGGTAGTGGGGCCAGTGAGGCTGGTGTCAGCCTACCATGAGCTGGGGCAGCTGCCAGCACCCAGGGCTTCAGGTGGGGTCCACTGCTCCTGACCCCCACCTATGAATCTCCCCTGCCATGGCCAGCTGCACCCATGCTCCCAACTGACCAGCATCACTGAGGAAGGGCATGTGGGTGGCGCACAGTAGTGGCACTCCTGGTGGCAATGGCAGCAGCACTCCCAGTTGCATGCACTGGCCAGTGCTATCAGGGAAAGGGCATGCACACAGGGAAGGCAGCTGAGCATGGACGGTGGGGGGCTTGCAAGTGGGAGAAGGATGCACGGGTAGGGTGGGGCATGCAAGTGTAGGGGTGGAAAGGAAGGAAGGCGGGGGCCCTGAGAGTGCCACTATTATATTCAGGATGGTGAAAATCAAGGATAACTGTGGAGAGCTCCAGGAGGGTCTCCATAAATTGGGTGAGCGGGCAACAGTGTGGCAAATGAAGTTTAATGTAGGTAAGCGTAAGGTGATGCATACAGGAACAATTTTTTTCCTCAAATTCAAGTACCTTAATGGGATCTGCACTTGCTGAGATTGAGAGAGAAAGGGATCTTGGGATTGTAGTGGATAGCTCAGGCGAAGTGTCAACCCAGTGTGCCACAGGAGTCCAAAAGGCAAACTCTATGCTGGGGATTATTAGAAAAGACACTGAAAACAAAGAGGCCAATATTATCATACCCCCGTACTAGGGTTGCCAGGTCTCTTTTGCCCCCCGGAGGGGGGACGGGGGGGGGGGCACTCCGGGAGTGGGAAGTGATGTTGCTCCCCCCCCCATTCCCCCTGAAACAGTGATGTTGCATGCGATGTGCCTGAGTCACCTGGGAGTTACATCAGCATGTAGGGGGTGATGCTCTGGATTTTGGGCAAAACTCTATGGTAAAACTGGCATCAAACTAGAGTGTCACACACAGACACCCAACATCACTGACGTGCTGACATCACTTCTGTGTGACACAGACATGTCGTGTGCAACATCACTGTTTGGGGGGATTCGCTCCTGCTGGCCTGCTGGTTGGCGGTGGGCAGGAGCCTGCAAAATCGGGGGAATCCCCCGCACACACACCCCGGGAAAATGGCAACGCTACCCTGCATAGATATATGCGTGGCCCCATTTGGAATACTGTGCACAGTTTTGGTCACCATATCTCCAAAAGGACATTGCAGAGTTGGAAAAAGTACAGAAGAGGGCAATCAAGAATGATTAAGGGGCTGAAAGAGCATCTTTCCTATCAGGAAAGACTGAAGAATAGTTTATTTTAGGAATAAGTATAGCTGCATAGCAAGGGAGAGATGAGTACCACCCTAACCACATGCTGGAAAGAAGAGAAGAAACAAGTAAAGAACTCTTAAGTAGAAGGAAACAACCTGAGAATTGCATTCTGGGGACAAACCAGGAAGTGACATTTAGTAGAATGAAGAGTAGATTTCCATATATTGCCCACTGTAGGAGCTTCTTCTTTGGGTTTGTCTTGTACACCAGATATTGCATATTCCTACACAACATCTTTTCTGAATCTGTCTTTGTTTCATACACTGGTCATATTCCAGAAGGCAAATATTAAGCAAAATAGTGGAGGGGAAAAACTGGACACAATGTGCCATTCAGGAGAAATTTTGCATAGAATTTTCTGGAACCAGTGGTTTGTGAAGTGCTTCTTTAGATTTGTTCATAGCTTGGGTGTGTGTGAGAATATAGCTTTGCATTCTTTTTCTGTTTAAAGAAAAACTGCTAATTTCATAAGGCAGCTAAATAAGTGAGAAACCATTAATGATCTGTCTGAATTCACTCCTCGTCTGACGTCCAGCCACTGGAAGGAAGTTCCTTTGCATGGATGGCCAAACTAACTGGCTGGGTTCCCAGACAACATACAGCTTTCTTACACAAAATGCTGCCTTAATCTTTCCAGAAGCTAGTGCGCTCAAAAATTAGAAGAAACAGATGAAGAAGTGTTGAACTCTTTGGTTTCCATTAAATCTCTGTCTTTGGGTTACTATAAAAACGCCTCATGGTGGATAACAAATGAGATCAGTCTATTAAAGAACTCGTCACCAATTGCACCGTCGTGTCGTTTCTCACTGTTGTCTGGAAGTTTTCTCTGATTCTGAAACAGCAAGGCACTTTTTAGTATGTGTGGTAGGGTTGCCAGGTCTGAGTTGGAAAATACCTGGAGATTTTGGGGGTAGATCCAGGAGAAGGCGGGGTTTGGGGAGGGGCCGCCTCAGCACGGCACAGTGCCACAGAGTCCACCCTTCAAAGCAGCCATTTTCTCCAGGGGAGCTGATCTCTGTCAGCTGGAGGTCAGTTGATCTCTAGGCCCCACCTGGAGGCTGGCAACCCTAATGTGCGGTGGAATGGGATTGCTTCCCACAAGGGTGCCAACCATGGCTGAGATTATTCCACTGGAAGGAGCAGAGAAGCACCATGGCAAGTGCCTGTTTTAGAGACCAGTACATATAACCTCTTTCGTGTGAGTGGCATGGGGCTAACTCAGGAACAAAACTTTCAAGACAAAGTGATTTTAAAATAAACATGTCTTTAACTCGGCCTTTCCACCATGCTGAGCAGTGCACCAAAACTGTTGTAGTAAGCACAGAAATATAGCAGTGAACCGGAAATGCAACAGAGAGTCTTTCTGAGTTAAATGAAATGTCTGGTTTTTTTCTTGCAACACTTTGTGGGAAGTTAAGTTCCGCTTCTCAAATCCACCAAGGTGCAGGACACTTCTCATCCACTTCCCTTTCCAAAGCCTTCAGTTCCAACAAACTGGGCATTGTGGCAACCAGACTGCAATCTGCAGCTTGAAAGACAGAGCCCTGATACAAGGTGATAAGCGCCCAGAAAATCTTATCAGGCTTCCCGGCAACTAGCTGCTTTCCCTGCTGCTAAGCTCCATACATCGGCTCTACCCCTACTGGGATAAACCCACTAGTTCTTGGAGGCTACGCATGCTTTTTGCAGCTCAATAACTTATTTAAAACATTTCTATACTGCCTTTCCACCCAATTCAGGATTCCCAAGGCTGTGAAGATTAAATCAGAACATCAAAACATTTTAGACATTAAAAAGCAAAATACAAATATATATATATGGAAAAGATCTGAAACAAATAAAACACAATATAAACACATTAAAATAGGCAAACAGGAAGGAGGACACTAAACAAAAGAAAAAAGTCTCCCACTGCTCTGGCCTCTTCCTTTCCCCCCTAGCTTATATGTGAATCTGGAGGGTTTTTTCTTTTCTTTGTTGGCAGGTCCCGGGTACTTCAGTGAACAAGTGTGTAGTAGAGGTCCTTCTCCTGCAGTATAGGGTAGATTCCAAAATATTTGGGGGGGGGGACAATTTTCTGATCAGACCCTGAGATGTAATGTTGACCTTCCCTGCCCTGATTTCCTGTTGATACTTCCCTTGATTGTATTGTCTCTGCTTTTATGAATTTAAAAGTTTAATTTTTGTCTTTTCCTTTTTTTTGAGTGATATGTATGTAAAGGTAAAGGTAAAGGTTCCCTTGCTCGAAAGCCAGTCGAGTCCAACTCTAGGGTTGCGGTGCTCATCTCCGTTTCAAAGCCGAAGAGCCAGCACTGTCCGAAGACGTTTCCGTGGTCATGTGGCCGGCATGACTACACACCAAGGCGCACGGAACGCTGTTACCTTCCCACCAAAGTGTTACCTATTTATCTACTTGCAATTTCTTGCTTTCGAACTGCTAGGTTGGCAGGAGCTGGAACTAGAGACGGGAGCTCACTCCGTCATGCGGCACACTTGGGTCTCGAACTGCTAAACTACCGACCTTCCACAGCCTGCAGTTCAGCGTCTTAACCACTTGAGCCACCGCAGCTCCTGATATGTATGTAGAATGTATTAAATAAACTTAATTGAAAACAAAAAAAGTCTTCACCTACAAGAAGCACAAGGAATATTCAGATTGTATTGATTGAAGATTGCCAGCCATCCCTAATAGTAAGGGACAGCTCTCATGTAAAAACCCTGACCTGGATGGCCCAGGTCTCGTCAGATCTCAGAAGCGACGCAGGGTCAGTGCTGGATAGTATTTGGATGGGAGACTACCAAGGAAGACCAGGGTTGCTATGCTGAGGCAGACAATAAGCAACTCTTGTCTTGAAAACCCTACGAGGCCGACATAAATTGGGTGCAACTTGATGGAACTTTCCACCACCACCTCATGCAAAAGTGTGTTTCCTGTGAGGGCATTACAGTGTGAATGTTGCTGCCTTCGTCTTCTTTTAAAAAATAATCTCCCTAGTCCGTCACATTACAGACAGCGTGGCTCCAATTCGATCAGGCAGACTTTCTGTGCTTGCAGAAGGCAATCTGAACTGAATGCATCACTTACAGGAGATGATCAATGTTTACACATCCGGTTAGGCTAGCTGGGCAGAAGGCTGGGAAGAAATTATTCATGTTACCCAGTTCACTGGGGTCCTGTGATTTTTTTTTTTTGGGGGGGGGGTAATGTAAGCTTCCTGCACTGGACGGGATACAATATGTCAGTGAGCTGCCACTCCAAAACGTTAGCTGCTGACATATTATACATTGACAGACATGAAAGGCAATCAGAGAGCCAGTTTGGTGCAGTGGTTAAGTGTACAGCCTCTAATCTGGGAGAACCGGGTTTGATTCCCCCACTCCTCCACTTGCACCTGCTGATGTGACCTTGGGTCAGTCACAAGCTCTGCCAAAGCTGTTCCTGAAAGAGCAGTTTGTGTCAGAGTTCTCTCAGCCCCACCCACCTCACAGGGTGTCTGTTGTGGGGAGGGGAAGGGAAAGGAGTTTGTAAGCTGCTCTGAGACTCCCAGTGAAGGGCGGGGTATAAATCCAGTCTCTTCTTATTATTATGGGGAAGATGGACCTTGCTCTAGAGACGTGCATCCACAGGACGGATGTTTATTTTCCTTTATGGGCAAAAGTCCCTTATGCTGCTTTGCAGCTTTCTTTGCTGACATCCTCAAGGTTTTAACAAAGCAAATTACAATGCACATGGGAAATTGGGTTGCCAACTCCCTGGAGGGGGGGAAAATGCCTTGTTCCTTTAATAAGGACTTAATGTGATATTATTTATCTCCATACTTCAGCTGCCCACTTCCCCACATTAAACTTCTATTAAAAGGACAGGACATTCTCTCCGGGTCTATGGGCAACCCTAATCAGGGTGGCTGTTTGGAGAAAAAGAAGGGAAATGCCTGCTATTTACGCATAAGCCCGTGCATGCTTGCTAGATTGCATTAAAATATTTGACATGGATGTTACAGTATTCAGTTTATTAATGTGACCTAAACTGTTAATTAACCCTTAGCGTAATTTGATAATTCTTGTATGGGGAGGGGCCATGGCTCAGTGGTAGAGCATCTGCTTGGCATGTAGAAGGTGACAGGTTTGATCCCTGGCAACTCCAGTCAAAGGATCTGGTAGCAGGAGGTGGGGAAGATCTCTCCCCAAGACCCTGGAGAGGTCTGAGTAGACAGTACTGACTGGTCCATATCAATGGTCTGATTTAGTATAAAACAGCTTCATATGTTCGTATGCAGCATAATCTTTGGCAGTTAAATGGCACAGGGTTTCAGTGCCCTGTCATAAGAACATAATGGAAGCCAATGTTGGATCAGGCCAATGGCCCATCCAGTCCAACACTCTGTCACACAGTGTCCAAGAATACCAGGTGCCATCAGGAGGTCCACCAGTGGGGCCAGGGCACTAGAAGCCCTCCCACTGTTGCCCCCCCCCCAAGCACCAAGAATACAGCGCATCACTTACCCCAGAATGAGAGTTCCTATCTATACCTTGTGGCTAATAGCCACCAATGGACCTCTGCTCCATATGTTTATCTAATTCCTTCTTGAAGCTGTCCATGCTTGTGGGCGCCACCACCTCCTCTGGCAGTGAATTCCATGTGTGAATCACTCTTTGGGTGAAGAAGTACTTCCTTTTATCTGTTCTAACCCAACTGCTCAGCAATTTCATGGAGTGCCCACGAGTTCTTGTATTGTGAGAAAGGGAGAAAAGTACTTCTTTCTCTACCTGCTCTATCCCATGCATAATCTTATAAACCATAATCTTATAAACCTTGATCATGGCACCCCTTAGCCATCGTTTCTCCAAGCTAAAGAGCCACAAGCTCTTTAACCTTTCTTCATAGGGAAAGTGTTCCAACCCTTTTATCACTCCAGTTGTCCTTTTCTGCACTTTTCCCATTGTTATAATATCCTTTTTGAGGTGTGGTGACCAGAACTGTCCAGCAGCAAAGTCCAGCAGCAAACTCAAACAACTTGCATAAATTGTAGATTTTGGCTTTTCTGGGAGCGGAAAGTGGCTTACCCTGGCATAAGACTGTAGGGTTTATTTTTAAAATGCATAGTACACACAGCATATTTATAGTGAATGTTGCAGTCCTATAAAGGCTATGGGGATGAAAGCAATGCAGAGGATGGAATGAAAGCCCACTTTTCTGACCACTGGTTTCTCTGACTGTTGGTTTCTGATGTTATCTCTATGAGACAGTGCAGGAACAGTTGTTTACTGGATCTAGGAGCTGGAAGATCCCAGTTCCTTCTTATCCCATCGCCAGCCCTACCAAAGACAAAGGAGGTGCCCACAAGCCCCTGCAAAGAGGAAACCACAGTGCAATCCAAATTGCAATGAGCTACACAAATAGATAACAAATGCACAGTAAGAAATGATCATGGTGCAAAAAGCTCCAGGTCATTCAGGTAAGTGAACAATCCCCCCAACACTGCAGAAACCAGCATCCAAAAGCCAGCCTGAGCAGGGGGTGGAGAGAACAGGTTGAAGAACTCAAAGATGGTGACCACCTGCTTCTTTTCCAAACCATTCTTCTTTTGCATGTTCAATACTAGCATTTTCTCTAAAGTCTCCATGTTTCCCTCCCCCACAAAGGAGAAGCTATTAGAAGTTCTAATTTCTTCCTGCCTATTTGTTTAAAAAATGGAAGTAATTGCATTTGCACAAATGCTCAAGAACATATAACTACACAGACATATAACAGAGAACTGCAATTAACCAAATAAAGGGGCAAGGGTACACATACACATACATCTGCTAAAAGCTACAAAATAAAAGTAACAAATACAACCAGCTGGTCACATGGTGAGTGGCCATTGCTCTATCAAGGTCAGCATTACCTCCTCTGATGGGCAGTGGCTCTCTGGGGCACCATGGAGGGGTCTTTCACATTACCTCCTACCTGATCCTTTCAACTGGAGTTTCCTGGGATGCTTTAGCACTGAACTGCACCATTGTGTAGTGAAAAGTATGCAGACGGAGAGTGATTTCAGCTAAGCATACTTTTATTAGTCAGGAACAAGACATTCCCTCAGAACCCACCACCATAACACACACCCACTTCCCGATAGGCTATTTACAGTAACCGAGAGGCCTATTGGCCTCATGGTCTGGGACTAGCCCTCTGATTGGGCCGGGCTAGGATCCTACTGACCCATTGTCTTTAGGCGCGAAGCTTGAGGTTTTGTGCCTGGACAGGTCTGGACATGCTCGGCCCTGTCAGGCCTGGATACACTACATGTAGCAAGAAGGTTATTTTGGTAGATCAAGGAAAGCTGCTGTTGGCACTAGCCCCACCTGATCCTGCTGTGGTAGCTTGATCCACATAATCTAATGAAGGAGAAGTGTTCCTTTTTTGTGTGTCTGGAGAAAAGCCTTGTTTGCTTCTTTACAGAAAAAGAGCAGCTATTTTTCCCCCCTCTAGTGCTGGCGAGGACAGGACATGCATCCCTCATAGATTTTATTTTTAGTTCAGACAATGTTCTTTACATGGCGGATCATCATTGTGGGGGCATGACTGTGTGGGAGACTTGTATTCATGTGAATATACACAGAGCTTTCACAGATAATATTTAAAAACCATTAAAATTATTTACTTTGGAATGGATTGCCACTACAAGTGAAAAGGTTTCTGCGTGCCACCATTCAGGAAATTCTGCAAAGCAGAACTGTTTAAATATGCCTTTGACACCATTTAAATGCTGATAACCAGATGGCCTAGTGTTGTTTTCTGTGGGGTACTCGGTTCCCTCCTGTTCTATTGCCTGTGTGGCATTTGAATCTGGGTGATTAAGTTGATATTAATATGTAAATTAATTTGAGTCCAGCCTTCAGAGGAAAGTGAGATACAAATACTTCATGAAGATGGATAGATAGATGATAGATAGATAGATATTTATATCCCTGTTTTCTCCCCAATAGGGACCCAAAGCATCTTAATACATCATTCTCCACTCCTTCATTTTGTCCTCACAACAACCGCGTGAGATAATTTAGGCTGAGAGAGAGTGACTGGCCCAAGGTCACCCTGCAGTCTTCCTAGTGGAATGGCAGTTGGAACCCAGCTCTCCCGGATCCTACCCTGCCACTCTAACCACTATACCCCACTGGCTCTCATTTAGTTAAGTAAATAATCAGTTTATTTAAAGATCCTCCCTAAACACCACAACACCTTTTACTAATGTTGCTGTACACCTACTGGAAAGGTGTAAGAGTCCAGTAGCACCTTAAAGACTAACAAAATTTGTGGTAGGGTATGTGCTTTCATGAGTCACTGCTCATTTCTTCAGTGTGGCAGATCTGTCCCCAATAGGCATTGCCTGCTGGTATCCCAGCAACTGGGGGGAGGGAAGCCATTGGTAAGCAAAACCTGGAAGTGATGCCGGGACTCTCTGGAAATTGCTGTAAACTCTATGGTAAAACCTGGAGTTTTCTAGAGAGGGATGATGTCACTTCTGGGTTTTCCAGGATATGATGTCATACCATCACCAGTGGCTGCCCCCCATGTCCCCACCCCCTTGGTCTCCTGCTGGTTGCCATGCTGGACCTGGAAATCCTACCTTATACTCTGTGAGTTGGATCCTACAAAATACAAGCACTGTGCTGGGTCAGGTGGTCACCACGGATACCATGCACTGGAAACTGAATACACAGTCCAAAATCAAATCAGGCAACAGAGTCAAAGGTCAGAAAGCCAGGAAATCAGTCAAAGGTTGCAGGAGCTTGGAGTAAGGAGTAGAGGCTAACAGCCAGGATCAGGTCTGAGCACACATGGTTGCTTCCGCACTGAGACAGGTGCGTGGGGGTGTTTATGACCAGGTCCTCCCTTCCCTGGGAGTCACTCTGCCAAGACTCACAGCCCCTCACTTTGCCTTTGCAAGAACTGCAGTCTGGCACTCCTCCTTTGCTCTTGCACATTTCTGTATTTGTACACCTTTAAATATTTGTAATTTTTTAATAATTCTGGTAACTTCTGTATTTCATGCCTGTTTATACATGCCTTCTCATTATGTGTTTTCTTAAGTAAGGCAAATAATTATGAGTCTTTTGTGTACAATGTTAATATGTAAGATTTTAATAACAATTCTCACTTTTAATTTTGTTTTTCTTAAAAGGAGTTCCAACAATGCACGGAAAGTCATAAGTTCATTTATTTAAAACATTTATATGCTGCCTCTTCAGACACCTGCTCAAGGTGGCTCGCAAAGCAAAACTTCAAATCAGAGTAACTTAAAACCATTAACGTTTGCAGCCATGAAAAATGCAGAAGTCTAAAAAAGCCATGGCAGCAGCCGCCGCAAGTCACACGGGGAACGGGGGGAGCATCATCCACAACTGCAATCCTTGTGTCCCGGCCCGTCCACCCCTGCTCTTCCCTTTTACCCTCCAAAAGCACAGGCATGACGGCAATCAGGCCGGGACCTCCTGTGGTCTAGAACCCCTCCTTTCCTTGCCCAGCTGTGCCTTAACACCACAGCATAAGGACAGAGGAATGAAAAAGGCCCTTTAAAGGGTTAAGAAGGGGGAAACAGCCCTGTGCAATTTTGGAAATGGAGCTTAGCTCTGTCCCTCTCTCCCTTGTGGCTACAGGTGGAGGATCCAGATGGATGCTCCAAACACAACTACCCCACAGCTTAACACTTCAATTGGAGAAAAACAGGAATTATCATGTCATGGGAATGTTCCCCTTTAATCTAGGGCAGTGATGGCGAACCTTTTAGAGACCGAGTGCCCAAACTGCGATCCAAAACCCACTTATTTATCACAAAGAGCCAACACGGCAATTTAACCTGAATACTGAGGTTTTACTTTAGAAAAAAACCACTCATACATTAACTTAAGATGATCCAAACAAAGTAAGGAAAGCAATCGCAAATGCTTTCATTTCATTTACTTTAAATTATTTGGCAGAGAATTCAACACTTTAATGATGGTCTGGGCCTGGCTGGGGTGATACGCGTGCCCACAGAGAGGGCTCTGAGTGCCACCTCTGGCACCCGTGCCATAGTTTTGCCACCACTGATCTAGGGGTTTTCTGCATTCCCTGGAGAAGAAAATCCCTGCATGGAAGCAGCCATTCCAAGAAACGCCTACACGGTGATGTTTTGTAAAAAAGAGATTCTGAACATCAGGTTAAGAGATGACAGGATGTGATTAACGTGATTAACAAATAGTGTTGTTTGGATACCTGAAGAACAACATTTCAGGTGACTTTTATGCATTAACAACTGGGGACCTGCAAGACTTCTGGATAAGCTTGCCCACCTTCAGGCAGAACCTAGAGATCTCCCAGAATTACAACTTGTCTTCAGACCGCAAAGATCAGTTCACCAGAGAAAATGGCTACTTTGAGGGTGGACTGTATGTCATCATACCCCACTGAGATTTTCCCCCTCCTCCTCAGGCTACACCTCAAAATCTCCAGGACTTTCCTGGCCCAGGTTGGTTACTCTCCCTCCCTCCTTGACTTGCTCCTTTCCCTCAGAGTTTGGCCACCTCTGCAGGTCTGGCTCTAACTCCTTCCCTGAGGCAAGTTGTCAGGGTAGGAGGACTCTCACTCACCCACTACCTCCCCTGCTTTGTCCACTCTCCTTCCCAAAGGTCTGGGCACCCAACTGTTCTGCTCACCATTCTGCCTGCCTGCAACCTACCACTCTGCCTGCCCTCACCCATCTCTTCTGCTTCCTGTTGCTATGTGGAAAGTGGCAGCAGTAGGGGGAAGCAGTGGCTCCTGCCCTCTCCACTCTCTTGTTCACCTGCAGTGCCTCAGCCTATTTGGCTCAGCAGTGTTGGCAGCTCCCCCACCACAGCACAAGGCAGGTGGATGCTACCAAGCTGACAAAGATCAAGACCCTCTGTTTGGAGGGATTTAACTCCCTCTCCATTAATTATTCCTCATTTTTCTGCAAACCTGATGTTTCCCCTAACTTTGTAGAAAAATCTCTGTTCTCTCTACATGGCCCCAATCCACAGATTTACCTGAAAGCCCCCATAGTCTCTCCAATTTTCCTGCTTCCTTTTCTCCTTCTAGGGTTGCCAGCCTCTGTGTAGGGGCTGGAGATTTCCTGGAATCACAACAGATCTCCTCCTAACTGCAGAGATCAGTTCCCTTTAGGGTTGCCAAATTGAGGTTGGGAAATCCCTGGAGATTTGGGGGTAGAGCCTAGGGAGGGTGAGATTTGAGGAGGGAAACAACCTCAGCATGGTATAACACTATGAAGTCTACACTCCAAAGCAGCCATTTTCTCCAGGGGAACAGATCTCTGTCATCTGGAGAGCAGTTGTAATTCTGGGTGATATCCACACCCCACCTGGAGGTTGGCAACCCTAGTTCCCCAGGAGGAAATTACTGCTTTGGAAGGTGGAGTCTATGGCATTATGCTCTGTTGAGATCCCTCCCCTCCTCAACCCCTCCCCCCCAATTTCAAGGAATTTCCTAACTTCTTTCCTCCTCTTGGTAACCCCCATATCCTCTCCCTGCCTCATTCTCTCCTTCTCAGCCATTCACCAACCTATCTTTTATCTGTTTCTCATCTTCAGCTGTATTTATTCTTTATTTACTCCATTTATACCCCACCTTTCTCCACAGTGGGGACTAAAGCAGCCTACATCACTCTCTTATCCTTTTTATCCACACAACAACCCTGTGCGGTAGATTAGGCTGAAAGTATGTGACTGCTCACAATCACCCAGTGAGCTTCCACAGCAAGATGGGGATTTGAACCTGGGTCTCCCAGACTCTACTCTGAAGCTCTAACTACTACATTACACTGGCTTTCATAGGGCGGCTGCTGTTGAAAAGTAGTAAGTGAAAAGGTGTTGAAAAGTAGTAAGCAGCCAAGCCTAGTTCAGTCAAGCCGGTTGGCTGGTATAAAGTCACCCAGAGATTGCTTCCAGGCCTAGGGCTGCCAACTTCCAGGTGGGACCTGGAAATATCCCAGAATTACAACTGAATTCCAGACAACAGAGATCTGTTGCCCTAGAGAAAATGACTGCTTTGGAGGGTGGACTCTATTGCATTATATTCGTCTGAGGCCTGTCCCATCCTGAAACCTTGCCCTCCTCAGACTCCACCACAAAAATCTTTAGGAATTTTCCAACTTGGAGCTGGCAACCTTAACCAGGCCTGGCCCCAATGAGTTCTCCTTTGAAAGGCCCTGCTCTCTTCCCCTGCCTTTTTACTCACAGAAACTGAAGCCTGGAATACTGTGGTTGCCTAGCAACAGCCACTGAGGTAATCCATTGCTTAAAGCTACAAGTGCTCCTTTTATCATTTTCAGATTTTTTAAGGTGCCCAGTGTACTTTTTTTAGATTTCACATTTCTATGCAAACATAGGGCCCTTTTCAAGTTTGTAGAAAGATCTGTCTTGCTTGTTCACAGCTCCAGTCATCACATTTAAGTACCCAAAGATATTCTGACTTTGCTATTAGAATATACTTCCTTTCTAACAGCAGCAAGAATATGTATTGCATTTCATCAGAACTCTCATCCTCTTTGATGGGCAGGTATAAAACCATACGAACGGTAGCATTTTGAGTGAAAATGAGAGAGCAACAGAAATGACTACACAAACTCGAACCAACATGTAGAGAGATGGATTTTATTTACAGAGTATCAGAATACGTTTTGTAATAACACAGGGCCATATGCTTTATTTTCTCTGATCTGCTGTCTTCTGTTTTCTTTTCCTTCTGAAATATTGAATTATTACAGTAATAAAAGAGAGGGAAACTACCACATTTTGAAAGACTAGATTAGAGTCCAGTAGTACCTTAGAAACGGACAAGATTTTGGGGGTAGAAGCTTTCAAGAGTCAAAGCTCCCTTCGTCAGCTTTGACTTTTGGATGTTTATACCCCCCAAAATATGGTTGGCCTCAACAGTGCTAATAGATTCAACGCTAGGTGTTCTGCTGCAGACCAGCACAACTATTCTCTGAAACCACATTATTTTTTGTATTTTTCATATGTGCTTGTGTGTGTGAGAGAGTGTGTGTACACCTGGAAATTATGGCAACCTCTGGTGACTGAGCACCTGGAGAATATTTAGAGATGTGGCTGAGTAAAGCCTGCCCCCACCTCCTGAGTGCTGGTATACCAAGGAGGTCTCCCATCCAAGTATTTGCCGGAGTTGACCCTTCTTAGCTTCCAAGATCTGACAAGATCAGGCTTGCCTGGGCTATCCAGGTCAGGGCACTGAAAGTACATTTTGAAAGAGTCCCCTAATGGCAGAGTAAACAATAAATAATCCTGCATGAGTAGTTGTATATTCAGAATTAACAGTGCAATCCCAAGCAAAGTTTCACCCTTCTAAGCCCATTGACTTCAATGGATTTGAAGAGAGTAGCTCTGTTTAGGATTGCACTGTGAATTACATACCATTCATAAATCGTATTCATTCATAACATCATGGATCACCATCATCACAGTGAAACACTTGGCTGCATGTATTTTCTTTTTGCTTTAAATTGCTATGCTTGAAGAATTATGTGTAGCTCTAAAACTTGCATCCAACCTTTTGAACACTGTTTGATCCAAAGCTATTGTCTTTGATTTGTGTCTTAAAAGTAGCAGACTTTAATGACAATAAGGACACAGCAGTAAACGAAGTTCAGTAATTGTTAATTATTTTATTTAAAATACCATGCTCCCTCTGCCAGGAAAAAAAACATACACAAATATATATTTATTCTTATTTATATTTAAGTAATATGATAGTGATAACCAGGGTGTAAGTAAATGCATACATTTCCATTAACTGAAGAATCCGAAGTAGAGTTAACACCCTTGTAAGTCTATTGAAGTCAATGGGCTTAGAATGGTGTACCTCTCTTTAGGATTACATTGCATCTCTCTGCTACTAGCAAGATGGGAGTCTGAGTCCCACTGGATGTCAAAGAAATTGCAAATCCATGATGAACACAATTACTTTACTTTCGTACCCTGTTTAAAAATCTGATGCCAATGAAAAATTTCCCTTATACCTAACAATTCAGTGACCCAAACAAAGCAAGTTGCCATTTACAGAGAGAGGACCTATAAATTACCGGGACATATTACTCTTCTCCCAAAGACATGTCAAGTGCTTGCCATAAATAATTTTCTTGCAGAGAAAAAGCGGTGTTAAATCAAAACTACAAAGCCCTAAAGAGCATTAGATTTATGGCAATCTAAAAGGAGCTTTGCAGGTTCATTTCAAACATATGCTTCTGGAAATCGATTGGCTAAGCACCCTGATCTCTTCCATTCTGCCTCCACCTCTTCCAGCCCTTTTTCTGAGGTTATTTAAGGAATAAGCAGCAGTGGGGAGATGGTACCGGTCACCGTTTTTATATACATCTGAAAGTCACTTCCAAAAAAGAGGCAGAGGTAATAGTTGAAGACTCCCGCCACAGACATAAGGAAAAGGAACGATATGACGCGTTTTCCAAACATGTAACCAGGCGTGCTGAGAGAAATAAAAGAGCAAAGAAATGCATAAGAATGTATCGATTCACTGGAAGAGTGCTAATCCCCTCTATCTGCCATCAAGGTCAAGTTAAATAGAGCTCAGATGTTCCGATTAATGGGGTCAAATTCTACACTGATGTACATCTCTACGATACAATTAATTTCATGTGAGCAGTGCAGGTGTAAATCAGCACAGGAAATTTGGCGCTCCTTGCAAAATTTATGCATCAGCAATCAAGAACATTCCATTTAAAATATACATATATCTTATCGCAGCTATTAAAAATGATGGGCCTGATTAGATCAGAAGCAAAATCCAACAGGCTTGCAGTTTTAATCTGAGGGGCTAAACAGTAGACACTGACTACCGATCCTCAGCACCAGCTTAAAGGTTTCTCCATCCCAGAGAAGTTAAGACTGTTGAGTTGGGTGAAAGAGGGCCAGTTCACATTTTGCAAAGTTCATGTGGTGAACACATGGAATGTCAGCAGACGCAGTCATGCAGTTCTGCTCTGGGAACTAATTCCCAAGGTGTGTGGGGGCCCAATTCAGACTAAGACCCATCCTGGTAGAACTTGGAGATATGCTGATGTAGTGCTCAACTAGTGCTGTAACGGTGGTGGTGGTGGTGGTGACAGTGTGCCTCTGCTGCAATAGGGGCGAGAAATCGGCAGCACCTGGGAAATGATGGGGGAAGAACAGGGCTTAGTTAGTATCCTAAACCCCTTCAAGCCCTTGTTCCACCTCCAGGAAATATTATGATGGCCAAAAAGCTGGCCAGTGAAAACTCCTCTACAAGCAAATTCGAGTGGGGATTGGGGGGGGGGGGAACCCTGTTTCCCTCTGTCTCTCACCATGCCTACCCTCCTACAGCACAGTTTAAGATACCAATTTAAATTACAGCAAAATTACAGCTTACCTACATACTGTATAAACCCTGGCCTGGACCTGCATGTCTCACTTGATTGGGCAGGCAGTATGGGATACATTTCCCTGGCCTTATTTGTTTATTTGGATATTTATAACCTATTTTTTGCCCCAGTGAGTATCCAAAGTGGCTTGCAAAATAATTCTCTCCTCCATTTTGTCTTCATGACAACCCTGAGAAGAAGAAGAGGCGGAGGAGCAGGAGGAGGAGGAGGAGGAGGAAGAGGAGATTGGATTTATACCCCACCCTTCACTACCCAAGGGAGTCTCAGAGCAGCTTACAAACTCCTTTCCCTTCCCCTCCCCACAACAGACACCCTATGAGGTAGGTGGGGCTGAGAGAGCTCTTGACAGAAACTGCTCTTTTTCAAGAACAGCTCTTATCAGAGCTATGGCTTGCCCAAGGTCATCCAGCCAGGTGCAAGTGGAGGAGTGGGGAATCAAACCCGGTTCTCCCAGATTAGTGTCCGCGCATTTAACCACTACACCAAACTGGCTGGTAGGTTGGGCTGAGTGCATGTGATTGCCCCCAGATCACCCCCAGCAACCTTCCATGGCAGAGCTGGGGGTCTGAACCTGGTTCCCCCAGATCCTAGTCTGATCCTTAACCACTACACCCTGCTGGCTCACACTTTGCACAATTGCTATCTCTGCTGCTGCCACTTTACAAATAGCAACTCTTTACTGGCTCAACAAACCTTCCCTCCTACTAGTTGCTAGTTGTGTCTTCCACACAAGGTAAAGATGCACAGTGCAGACAGGGAGATATGCTGGCAAAACATCACCAGGGACTACAGTCTCATTGCTCTATGGCTACCAGGGGCTCCAACCATTGATACTGCTGGCCCAACACCTCTTTTTCCTTTGGGGCAGGAGCAGATTGGCCATTAAAGACACTGGAGAAAGTCCTGGGGGTATCAATGGTCTGGGAGCTGTCCCCTTGCCAGGGTGACCCCAGCCCCAAGTGTGCGGAAGCCCTCTTCCCGTGCAAGATGGGAGGCAGCTGACACAAGCCATTGGATGGAGCACTGCATGGAGTGGGGAGGAAAGTACATGGCCCGGTCCAGTCCCATGGGGAGTAGGGAAGGAGGGGTATGGCTTGGCCTAGTCCTGCATGGTAAAGGAAACACCTGGCCAAGCCATGCGTGTCACAGGGAAGAAGACACCTGGCCTGGCTGAGGCTCTTGCAGCAAAGGAGATGCTTGCTTGGCCGACCCCTGAGCGATGAAGGAGGCGTTTGGCCCAGCTCAATGCCATGTTGTGTGGGAAAGGAGATACCCACAGGGAAGAAGACACGTGGCTCTGCCAAGCCCTACTTGGCCTGGCTGAACCCTGCACTGCCCAGAAAAGGAGGCACGTGGCATGCCTGAACTACACATAGTGGAGCTGTCCAGCTGAGCTGTGTACGATGTGGGCAGGGGGGGGGGCATGCTCTTTCTGCCTTTCTCTTTCCTTTTTTTTTTGGGGGGGGGGACCCTTTTCCAGAACCATTTTGCCCTCTCAGTCTACCCCTGCCTTAGTCCAAACAGGAACTGCAGATGGAGTTCCAATGCAAATCTGTATGAATGATAGAGAAGCACTGGCCCAATGGGTACGTTGACTCACCTAACAAGTGAACCCCACCATGTTGAAACCCTCAAAGCGGAAAGAGGAAGTGTAGACACTGGGAGAGAACTATGTACACTGTATTTCCCTTGCTTTTCATTGCTACTGCAGAGCATTCATTGATTTCATTTATTGACTTCATTTATACTCCACTTTTTCCTCCAATGGGAACCCGAAGTGGCTTGCAACACTCTTTAAGTAAAATTTTAGTGAATTGTATTTATTGTATTGTATGTTGTTCTGTACTGTTTTAATGTTTTAACTTGGGCATTCGTGCCCCTTGTGAGCCGCCCTGAGCCTTCGGGGAGGGCGGGGTATAAATTTAAAGATAAATATAAATAAATAAATAAATTTAATTCTCCATTTTATCCACAAAACAACCTTGTGAGGTAGGTTAGGCTAAGAGTGTGTTACTGGCCCAAGGTCACCCAGCAAACTTCCATGGCAGAGTGGGGATTCAAACTGGGGTCTCTTAGATCCTAGTTCAGCACACTAACCACTACACCATGCTGGGTTTCATTGCTCACTACAGTCCCTATGTCACCTTTGGCTCTTTGCATGCAGTTCTCCAAAAGCTGTAGATGGCAGGACAGACCCCCCCCCATTCATAGTGCAGTGCCAGCCATCAGCTGAGTTTATAACATGACTAACAGCTGCAGTAACCAGTGTACACCCAACTGCTCCTGCTATATGTATGTAGTGCTCTTGCTCTGTCCTGGTTCCTACAACAATACAAGGTTATCTGACAGTAGCTTGACCACAGTTGCTCCAGTCATGGGCATGCAGTGATGGGACACCCCTGGATTTAATTGTCAGTTAAAGCAGCTTTCTAATGCACAGAATCCTTACTAAAACCAAAGAGCTGGCCAGCTCAGTCATCTGACTTGCTTTCAGAACAGTGTCCCTGATACTGTTCAATCAATGTATAGATTGTTTTCACACCTGGATCTCCATTTGATTGGGGTTTGGTAGACAGCGACTAATTCCCTAGTGCTCACTATTAACTTCATCTGTTTTCAGCACAGGACTCACACTGGGAAGGGGACTAGAGGGCCAAATGCTGTCATCACAGATGTGCTCTAGCAAGAAGGGAGCTGCAGGATCCTTAGATGGCACAATCTGCCTGAACACAGTGGCTTGTGGCAGTATGAGGTCATAGAGACATGCCCATGTGTGTGTTAGTTGGTTGCTTTCATATATGGCTGGATTTGGGGTTTCATGTCCTCCTTTATGATTGGCAGATGTAGGTATTGTTGCTATGGACCCCAGTGTGATTGCTATGCTCATGGCTCTTTGGAACTGGGTCTTTTTGAAGAAAAAAATCTCTTCCATGTTGAGAGAGCATAGAATAATCAATAGTTATATATTACCACAGTAGCACCAGAGATATGTTGTTGTCCAGGGCATAGGATAGTACTGCTTGAATCCTGAGGATGTGTGGCTAAAACATATCTCCAGGGCTCACTGTTAAGAATGTTTACAACCAGTGCAGCCTCTGTAGTGTTCAGTTTTTGAGAATGGGAATCACTGTGGGAAGCAAAGCTGAAAGGCCTAGACCATGGTCCACTGGTGTGTATTAAATGTAAAACGCAGGACCATATACTCAAGATCCGATAACATATGAGGTAGAACTAAGCTGTGCTAAGCAATTCTGCATATACCCTCTTGCTTAAAAAAACACACAAATAAACAAAACAAAACTTTTAGAAATATCACAGAACCAAGATCTGGGGCCAGAAGTATCACATAATCAGAAGAAGGAGGGTTTTTTCATTCTATGGAGGAAAAGCCAATAGAATATTTTCTCATTTTTTCATATCACAAAATTCAAAGGGATTTATCATTGTCTTCATGTATCTCTCTCCAGGCGTTCCTCTGTATGGAGGGGAAACAATACAGCAAAATTGGCCCAATAAACTGAGTGAGAGAATCTAGAACATAACATAATTATGGTAAGGACAAAGAAATGTAAAAACGGGTGGCCACCTGATAACATAAAACGTTATAAGAAGATATAAACTGAGAAGTTACCTCTGTGTCCTTTCTCCCAAATAGCCAACAAAATACTTCTGCCTCACAAACAAGTACATCAACCCAGCGAAGGCAGCAGGAACTAAAGAGAAAGAAAACCAACACCTTTTAGATCTCTAAAATATTTTATCCAGTTTCCAACCTGTTTTAAATAATATGAATCAGAGCCAAAGATCTGAGGGAATGAAGGTTAAGAAAATCCCTTTAATTTTTTGGAATATCAGAAAGCTGGTCAATCTAATTAATTTTGCTGAAGTAAGACACATTCCTGCAATGTTCTTCTGTGTTGATGCGGAGAAGGCATTTGATAGAATTGACTGGTTTTTCTTGGACTCAGCTTTAATGACCTTTGGCCTGGATGACATATTTTGCAGATGGGTGATTGGTGGTAGGTCTTCCACTTTCTTCAGTTTGGGAAGAGGAGTGAGACAGGGTTGCCTGATCTCACCACTGTTGTTTAATATAGCAATTGAAATTTTGGCAATAGCAGTGCTATTAGCAACAAGGAATTAAAGGCATCAGATTCCAAGAAAATACCACAAAATTGTTATTGTAGGCCGACAATATAGTTTTTACTTTACAGGATCCTAAGAATTCAGTGCAGAGTTTAAATCAAATAATAATGCAATTTAGGGCAATCTTTGGGTATATAATTAATAACCCTAAATCAGTGCTGATGGGAGTGGGGCTAACAAAAGTAGATAAGAGTAGGATAACTGAAGCAATTAATTCACCTTGGAAGAGTGAGAAAATGAGATATGAAGGCATTTCAATCTCTAGTAAAGTGGACCATATGATGGAACAAAATTGACATCCAATAATTAAGAAAATGGAAAACGATTTTAAAAACTGGACCAAATATAAATTGTCTTGGCTAGGATGTATTGTTATCATTAAAGTGAAAATCCTACCTAGGTTTTTTATTTGTAATTATGGCACTACCTTTATTAGCTAATCAGGCAATGCTGAAGAAAATCCAGTAAATAATGAATAATTTTATTTGAGAGAACAAAAAAACAAACAACCCCCCCCCCATGTTTTGCAACATACTTGGGAGAACAGTGGTCTTTCTGTACCAAGTGTTGAAAGGCACTATTTGGAATCTAGGCTCTCTGCCTTATTTAACTGGTTTAGATCGAATGAGACACAAAGCATTTGGGGATTAGAGCAATATGGACTTGCTTGCTCAATGGACACTTGGATCTGGAAATATAACAAGCAAAGGGGAAAGCAAGATATTATGTATATCCGTATGGCATCAGTGAAAGCATGGGATCAGTGCAGGAAAATATTAGGACATTAACTTCCCTTACATGCCAATATTCCAACATAGTGAATTTGTAAAAGTCCTTCAAACAGAAGGTTTCAGTGTATGGAAGAGTCTGAAATTGACTAGAATCTCTGATTTTCTTAAGAACCATGCTATTAAATCCTAAGAAGAACTTCAACATGAGGCTGGAGAAATTCCATTACTGTTTTTTCAGTATCTCTAAATAAGAAGTTTCAAACTGATATTTGGTGACCCCTAAACAGATTCAAATGAATTTTAGATCAAAGAGAACTGCACAGATGATTGGTGTCAGTTATTTATGGGATTTTGGCAGATTCAGACATTTAACATACAACTTATAAAAAGGTGGGGAAAAGACTTACAGGAAGTTATCCCTAAGGATCACTGGCAGGAGCTATGTAGGGACATAATTAAAATATAGTTAATACAGGCATAAGCTAAAATGTTATTAAGATGATGTATAGGTGATATCTTACACCTGATAGGATCGCTAAGATATCAGCAGATGTCTAAATTGTGCTGATGATGTAACAAGGAGACCAGGACTTCATATATGGAGGCAGTGGCCATTAGTACAAAAATTTTGGAGCAAAATACTTAAAGAAATCAATAGTATCCTGAATTGTAAATTACCATTTGACCCTAAGGTGCTTCTACTACATATTCTACCAAATAACCTTCATGAAGGGGAGAAATGCTTAGCCAAGAATTTACTAATTGCAGCAAGGCCGCTGCTGGTGTAGTGTGGGAAGCAACTATACCTGCCAAGTCTAGATGATTGGGCATGTAAAGTATGGTATGTAACCTTAATGAACAAAATAACAGTATATAAGAGAAGCTGCAAAGGGAAAATAGGCTCTCAGGAACTGTCAAACAGTGGAGTCCATTTATAAAGTACTGGAATAGACTCAGGCCAAAAGAGCAATTTAAAGATACTGTTCTAAGATACATTTAATTATTTGACTATAGTTGATATAAGGGTCAGTAGGGGTAGATGGATGCTATGAACTCTATGGAATGTGTTAATTGTGTATTATGACTTTTTAAAGCATGCACTGTGTTTAATTTAATCCGTTAATCTGTCCTACTTGTGATCTTCATTTGTAATTAACGTAACTTCATGATTATTGTAATGAAAACTTCTTCTATTAAAAAAATGTAAGAAGAGCCCTGCTGAATCAGACCAGTATCCTGTTTCTAATAGTAAGCAGCTAGCTTCTTCCTAAAAGCTCATAATGCCAACAGCCACACGTCATTTTGTGAATGAAGTATGTGCATTAACAAAGGATTCTTTAAAATCTTCTGAATAATTGAATGTATTTGTATCCAAAACTTTTTAGCTTTAATATATGTCCACCACAAATGATAAAATGTCACTTCTCTCTGATCACATTTCCAAATTGTTTGAAATATTTTTGTATATTTTAGTTAATTTTTCTGGGGCCATATACCATCGGTATATCATTTTATAAAAGTTATAAAAGTATATTAATATTTATAAAAGAATAATAGTAAACAACTGAAACCAGAGGCTTTTTTGTTGGGACTAATGGACAGTCAGTAAAAAAACCCACATGGAACTTTGTTTTTGTATATCACAATGGTGGCAAGATTATTATATGCTCAGAAATGGAAATCTCCAATATTGCCTACAATGGAAGAATGGCTAGTGAAGATGGTGGAACTTACGGAGATGGTTAAGCTTACTTCTCTAATCAGGGAAAAGCTATTATCTACATTTATGGTTAACTGGTACCCCCTTATATACTGAAATGATGACTTAGGGTTCTGAAGATCAAGAGGATAAAAACTAGATAACAGATAAAGGAGAGGTTTTAGTAAGGTAGTTATAGAGAGGGTGATAAGAGTAAATTAAGTTGTACCAGTTGTAGACAAAAATCAAAAGATATTCCCTTACGTTTCTCATATTTCTCATGCTTCTTTTAAATTATATTTTTATGTTTTCTGTTTTTTCTTTTTATGCATGTTGCTTCAAAATTTAATTTAAAAAATTGAAAAAACCCCAAAACATTATGAATGTTTCTACAAAGCTACAATTCCAAGGTTCTTTAGGAAAATCTGTTTAATGGAGGTTAAACATAACACTCTCTGTACAGGGGAAGTACACCGGAGTCACAATTAGAACATAGGAGCACAGAAGGCGAATCGTATGCTGCACATCTATATACTAATAGCCAACTGTCCCCAGTGTGTACAGATACTTATTTCTGCAAATTGGGGGCACATGAAGGCTCAACAGTAATTCCTGCACACTTGAGGCATTACTTAGGTGTGCAGAAAAATCTAACATGTTTTTTAAAATATACGGAGATACTTGAATGAAAACCCCCCTGAAACTGTGTTCTCGCGCAGGTGTGGAAAATGGACTTGCCATTTGGAAATGTGGCAGAGCTTGCTACTAGCAGCTGCGAGGGAGCTGGGGGAGCCTTGGCGGGTGGGCAGCTGGGATCCAAGCAGGGCTTGCTGCTGTTCCGGGGGGGGTGGGGGGGGGGGGAGAAGCCAAGGCGGGCAGGTGGCTGGGAGCCACACAGGGCTCGCTGCAGTTGCTGCTGGCTGAGGGGAGGGAAGAAGCCTGGGTGGGGGGGAAGCGTGGGCGGCGGGGCGGCTGGTACCTGGGCATGGCTTGCCACTATTGCTGCTGGACTCACCTGCAGCCACCTCCTCCTTTTCACTGAGGACCCCCTCCTGCTTTGCAGGCCATGGGGCATACACAAGTATCGCGGGTCCTGCTTCTTGTTTTACCTAATTTCATTTTTAAATGTCTCTGGCATATTTCCTTCTTGTAATGGTCAGTTCCAGGTATACAGGTCTATATTTAATCATAGCTGAAGTCCCAAGTCACACATGCAGTTAGTGATGGTTGCTGTGTGGGGGTTACCCCAACTAGCAACCAGCTCCCCATGCAGCTAAGCAGTTTTTATTATGCAACCGCAAACCTTTCCAGATACTAAAACAAAAGCAAAGGCATACAGACATGTCTTTAAAAAGGCACAGTCTTTTAGCAGAAATCTATGTACACAGAACATGGATCCCTAAGAACAAATTCAAGATAACAGTGTGATGCACAGTTAAAAAATCTTTTTCTTGGTGTGCTGAAAACCAAACAGCAGCATCATGTTGGTGCCAGCAATATGGTGATGTCACTTCTGGCATGACCCATAAATGATGTCACCACATAGGCATGACACTCTAGTATGCAACCAAAACTTTATGGTTTTACCATAGAGATTTTGAGAGAATGCTAGAGTGTCATCTGGCATGATGATGTCACTTCTAGGTCATGCTGAAAGTGATGTTATGGCAACAGCATGATACAATCTCCCCCTCCCTGCATTTTCCCAACCATTCCCCCACACACACTACCCAGCTCCCTGGCAGGAGGTAATGCAGGGGGTGGGTGGGAAATCTCCTGCCTCCCTACTGGGGAGTGTAAAGTTTGGGGAGGAAAGTCAGTGAAGATATAATGGCACTTTAGGAAACCCAGTTCACAAGACATTTGTTCTCATAAATAAAGGTAAAGGTCCCCTTGCTCGAAAGCCAGTCGAGTCTGACTCTAGGGTTGCGATGCTCATCTCTGTTTCAAAGCCGAAGAGCCAGCGCTGTCCAAAGACGTTTCCGTGGTCTTGTGGCCGGCATGACTAAACATCAAGGCGCACGGAACGCTGTTACCTTCCCACCGAAGTGGTACCTATTTATCTACTTGCAATTCCTTGCTTTCGAACTGCTAGGTTGGCAGGAGCTGGAACTAGAGACAGGAGCTCACTCCGTCATGCGGCAACTCGGGTCTCGAACTGCTGAACTACTGACCTTCCACAGCCTGCAGTTCAGCGTCTTAACCACTTGAGCCACCGCAGCTCCTTTTGTTCTCATACTCCTCTTCAAAACAGGCTTTTGTGGGAGACCAAACATTTATGAACTCCAGCATTTAGTGTCCATGACCTAGGTTTTTCTGTAAAGTTTATATTGGCCAACTTGTGGCTACAATTGCATTTTATCTTCAGGGAAAAATCACCACAAGCCATGTCTGGAAAATACATGGGAGGACAGTGAGGATGGGCTTCCAGTGATGTCATCAGCATTCCATGGTAAAACTGAATGAATCAATCATGGCAATTCCATGCTAGTCAGTGGGAGAAGCACTCTTACTTCCGAGTGAACATGTTTAAGAATGGACTGGGATAGGAAAAGGGAAGAATCCTTGAAGGAATACTGTTCCGTTAACTATATTTGGGCATTATAGAGGTAAAAGGGGGGGGGGAGCAAATTGTTGGAAGAGACAATGCCTGGTGTACAAAGAAGAAGAGAAGAAGACCTGTCAGGGAGCATCAATTTAATTGCTCTGCCAACAGAAATATACTGGATTTTAGTCTCACTCAAACCCCACCTTGGCCAAGTTTCCAAAAGAGACCTATTTCACACATTACCATGAAGAAGAGATACTGTTGCCCATCCAAAGGAGCAGAATGGATGAGTAAATCTCAACAGACAGATTTTATTTAGAAAACTATTCCACTGTGAAACTTCTGATCAGGACTTTCATTATAATCCAGTGTGAGTTGCCAGTTTTTCCTAGGCAGTGCAACTGTCTGACAAGCAGAAATTCAGGGGGTAAAGCCCTTCCCCGTATGTAGATTCACTGAAGGGAAAGACTTCACCTGTTGAATTTGTGTGTATGAAACAGCTAAAAGGAACACTGGCAATCCAAAATTTGTTTCACTCTGTAACGGAAACCACTCATGCTCGTGCTGCATCTCTTTTCATTTCCTGCACTTTTGAAGAGAACCCTGCTCAGTCCCATCGCTCAGAATCAAAGCAGGCATCTTTCAAAAGGAACACGCAGTCTTGCTGTTTGCCCCGAATATCAGAAAGGTAACACAAGGGCCAGGGAGAGCAAGCTGAATACATTACCTTGGCTACAAAGCAAACCAGCACACCAAAGCACCGCAAGAAAGGTAGGGTAGGCGTCTCTGCAGTTTTGGCTAGGAAAGGAAAAGATTCTCTGATAAAGGGACACCATCATAATGAGAATTTTAAAATAATATATCATTATCATTCAAACATAACTTTTAACAACTTGAATATGTAAGAGCAGGAGTTTAGTGCAGAATCAGAATCCCATTGCAACTATTAAAGGCAGTTG
This sequence comes from Gekko japonicus, assembly GCF_001447785.1. NCBI lineage: Eukaryota > Metazoa > Chordata > Lepidosauria > Squamata > Gekkonidae > Gekko > Gekko japonicus. The sequence goes on along the minus strand of NW_015175383.1, from coordinate 1,358,104 downwards.
TTTGGATCCTTTAGTTGTGCAAGCAAGATGGCAGATCTTTGCTGCCATCCTCCCCCCCCCCCCAAAAAGGGGTGACCTGTGAATCCAAAAAAACAAATCCTGGCCAGGGGGGGGGGGGACAGAGGCAAAATCCATCCAATATTGTATCTTCTGTTTGATGCAGTGTTTAGAGTGTGTGCTGGGTTAGGATCTGGGATACCCAGGTTCGAATTCCCCACTCTATCATGGAAGCTTGCTGGGTAACCTTGAGCCAGTCACTCCCTCTTAGCCTAACCTACCTCACGGGGTTCTTTTGAGGATCAAATGGAGAAGAGGACCCTGATTTCAACTGCTTTGGGTCCCCACTGGAGAGAAAGGCAGGGTATAAATGAAGTAAATAATAAGTGGGGGGAGGGTGAGTGAAACTGCCCCTCTCCCCTTGCACCAATACAGCATCTTCCATCAGCACAAGCAGAGCTGTGCCAGCAGAATGGAGGCACTAGATATATCCTATTTATAATTTCTAGATTTAAATATTAATTGCCCAAGATGATTTGAACTAAGGCTCCCCAAGACCTCTGTTATGTGCCAAAACATAGCCCTTGAACATGGGATCAAGAAAGGGACAAATGAAGGCTGTCCTCCTATTAAATCTTACAGAGCAATCCTAGGCATGTTCACCCAAGGGCCTTTCTGAAGTTTTTGTCGTTGTTGTTGTTGTTGTTGGGTTTGGCCCCACGCCCTGATTTCCACATGCATTTTTCTGCCTTTAGCGTTTGCTTCTTATTTTTAATCCCCCCCCCCCAGTTTTTCCCCCATTCTTGTGAGACCCTGATCTTTTTCTAGAAGCCAGTTTGGAGTTGGATTTTTTCCTCGAGCGTCATGTTTCTTTTGGTTTTCATTGTCTCGCCCACTCCCACCCACCTCCAGTCCACTTTGACAATGATTGGACTGTTGTCATCATCTGATCACTCCCTCTCCTCCCCCTACCTGAAGATGAGTAGTTTAATTTTTTATTTTTTAAAAAATCCACTACAATACTGATATATTGATATAGTATTGTAATGGTAGTTTAAGCAGGTTATCTGAATTCCAAGCTTTTATTTTTTTAAAAAGTAAGTCTCTAGCCTCTTCCCTTGGTAGAGATAGAAGGAATAAAGGACGCTGGCCCATATGATATATTAGCTAAGGTCATCATGTCTGAGACTTTGCAGGGCTTTTTTTTCTGGGGGAACGTGCTGGAACAGAGTTCCAGAGCCTCTTTGACAAAATTATTTTAAAAATGCTTAAAAGTTCATGAGTTTTCAATATACAGATTGAAAACTTCATTTCCCTCTTGAGCGTTCCCGCACCTCTTTTTCTTTTTTTTAAAGCCCTGCTGTACAGTACACCCTTCCCTCATCACCAGGTCAACCCCAGTAGCTTGTTCACTCATGGTGCAAAAGATTAAATTTCTGCGATGGGAACAGTGGCAATTCAAGTTATCTTATTTCCTGAAGTGGTAGCAAGCAACCCACGCACTACTGGGTTTTTTGAACTCCCACAAGATTACTTCCTCTCATGGGAGTTTGGCCACCATTTTGGTAGTCCTAGCAACAGATAAACAGAAATAGTGACCAAATTCTCACATGAAGGAGGAACCTCATGATAGTTAAGAGAACTGGCACCTGCAATTTGCCATGCTGCTTTTAAAGGGAACCAGGGTTAGTCTGGGAAGCAAAAATAGCCTTGGGTCAGTCATGAGTGGGAAGGTGGAGTGGTGTCTATTTGTTTTAATAGCATTTATATCCCACCTTTCTCCAGAACAGAATGAAAGGGAGTGTACACTACCCAGGTCTCTTACCCAAGCACTGTTCAGAGTTAAACCCAGACCTATGTAGATTTGCAAGATACCTTTATCGTTTGCCTTCCAACTATACCCTGGCTGGCTGGCTTGAAGCATCTCTTTAGCAAAGGCAATTTTTATGTATGGACCAAATGCACTCCTACTGGATGTACTCTTCTTTACACACTCACTTGGCAATGGAGACGCGTTCAAAGGCAGACGGCCCAGCTCGCTGAAAACTTTTCCCCGTGTGGTTCTTGCTTTCATGTTCTACCTTGCTTGCAAAAAAGGCTGTCAGATTTAAAAAACAAACAAACATGGTTTATACCAACAGGAAAAGTAAGACACTCAGAAGGAGTACAATAATTGGACAAATTCAGCTTTCAGTGGAATGTATCTCTTTTATTGGGGCACTACAGTACTTGTATAGTACTGATATTTATCTATGGCAGGAGTAATGGGGCTGCAAAGCTTCTTTTCTTTGGTTTATGAATCCAGTTTCAATTTATCAGTCCTGTTAATGACTTTGTTAAACAGATTAAGGCAACAGCATGACTCCCTATTGTGCATTCATTGCCGCTGTGAATAAAGAAGCATTTGCAGAAGCAACGGAGCGAGCGTCCACATGGGGGGAGGAATTTTCTGTGCTTTCCTCGGTATCCCGTCATGCTCACCATTATGACCCTTTGCTCTCGACAAGGGTGTCTTTCACGTTGTCTTAAAAATCCACTTGTGTTACCCCATGTTAGCATGTTTTTTCCTTGTGTTCAGACAACTTCGTAAACATCTCACTGCTGTCTCATACCTTCCCCATTTACCCCCATTCCTAATAAAACTGGTTTCTCCTGCACTCCCCCCCCTCCGCCCCAAAAAGTGAAATGTATTTGCAACAAAGCCTCTGCTTGTAATCTGAACTTAAGTTTTCACATTGGTGACTTCTGGCACCACCCACCCACCCAGAAAGGGGTTGGTGGATTTGGGTGGGTTTTTTTAAAAAAATTGCACCCCAGTGGAGAAACCTTTCAGTGGAAGAAGAAGAAGAGACTGAATTTATACCCCGCCCTTCACTACCCAAAGGTGTCTCAAATCGACTTAAAAACTCCTTCCCCTCCCCACAACAGACACCCTGTGAGGTAGGTGGGGCTGAGAGAACTCTTGACAGAAACTGCTCTTTTTTAAGGACAGCTGTTATCAGAACTATGGGTTGCCAAGGTCATCCAGCCAGGTGCAAGTGGAGGAGTGGGGAATCAAACCCGGTTCTCCCAGATTAGAGTCCATGCACTTAACTACTAACCAAACTGGCTCTGCATTGAAAGGTGCCTGCATTGAAACAAGCAATTATTCACATTAGGGGCACCTTCCTCTGTATACATGCGTGCACGTCTGGTGGTCTCCTCTCTCTGCCTCATTTTCTCTTCCTCTGCAGCCTGAGAAAGCCAGGATCATGTCCTCCTTTTGCTTTATACACTCATGTAAGACCCATCAGACTGTCTCTTGATCCTTCGCACCTTTCTCCTCAGTGGGGAAAACCTTCTTTTTGCTACGCTCTTTTAATGTTTTCAGTTTTAAAATGGCATGGGCCAAGTGACCGAGCAAATAAATGATCTTTTCTGCTTCAGTTGCTGTTTGAGAGCCTCCCATGATTGCCACAAGAGTAAATGTACTAAAGCCAATGGGGCTATTCTCGTGTATATCTGCACGTAAGGCCTTTGCACACACACACCCGTATTCCAAGGAAGAGAGGCAGAGTGAATGAGGCTGCTGAAATGCTCAAACACTTCAGTGCCTTTGCAAAAAAAACCCCCCAAAATGCGACCCTCCCCCCCCAAAAAGCCAGAACAGAGGGGGACACATGAGGGGAAGTCTGAACTTTCCCACCAATAGCGCAATCATCAGAAGCGGCACAACACACGTGAAAACTCTAAAGATGGCTGCAGTCTAAAAACTCCCAAGCTTTTTGCCAGTTAAAAAAAAAAAACCAAGTAGTTGCTATGTTGCCATTGTGTTATAGTGTTTAACCTAACTACTACTGCTCCCCCCCCCCTGAGTGGAGCAGTTCATATCCTGAGCAGAATATAACTGTCATAATCATAAAATGGGCAATGGGCAGTGAAAGACCCTGCGCTGGCTCCAGATTGCTGCTGACTAGGGCTTCCTGTGTTAATGAGCAGCCGCTCACGTGCACAGCTTAGAGGGAACACTGCCTGGGATACTCCCTGGACCAGGTTTTGGCACTTGACTGCGACCCCCTCAAAGGAGTCTCAGAACGGCTTACAAACTCCTTTCCCTTCCCCTCCCCACAACAGACACCCTGTGAGGTAGGTGGGGCTGAGAGAACTCTAACAGAAACTGCTCTTTTTCAGGAACAGCTCTTATCAGAACTACAGCTTGCCCAAGGTCATCCAGCCAGGTGCAAGTGGAGGAGTGGGGGGAATCAAACCCGGTTCTCCTAGATTAGAGTCCGCGCACTTAACCACTACACCAAACTGTATCTCGTGACTAACTACATGCATATATGCACAGTGCATATAAATTTTGACATATAAAGCCAAAATTTCTGTTAAAAAAAAAGAGAAGTAGCTTTAAAGTGGAGTTTTGGAGGGGGAAAAGGGAAGAGAGTAGGTGCATCACAACCATTTCCTCGCTTGCCAGTTCTCCCTTAATTTTTTTTCTCTCTCTGCAGGTTTTTCTACACATGTGCTTGGTCAAAAAGTACAGAAATATGCAGTTTAAAGTGTGTGTGTGTGGGGGGGGGAAGGTGCATAAAGTGGTAACTGGAGTAGAGAAATGGCAGCGATAGTGATGAAATTACTAACCACTCCTTTCCCATTCAAAATCTCTCCCCCACCCCCACCGCAAGAATCTGCTGTTCTTAAAATGGGTATTGGGGTTCTATTATAGCTACACAACACAGTCGAGGTTAATCCCCCCCAAAGCAATGGGGTTGGCAACTCTGGATTGACAAATGCCTGGAGATTTGGGGATAGAGTCCAGGGAGGTCCCTGTCCTCCCCAGGCTCCACCTCCAAATCTCCAGGAGTTTCCCAACTTGGAGCTGGCAACCCTACCCCCCACCCTCTGGTGGCCAGCGGGGGACCTGGCATCCCTATCAGACAGCTGTATGCAAGGATCTATGGTCTGGACTAAGGGGATATTACAGTTTTTAAAAGCTCATTGTTTCCTGAACGGTGTGGTTCTCTCTCTGTCTCTGTTTTACCTCCCCCCTTGTGTGGCTCAGCACACTGCTTGATAATCTAGGAATCTGCAGCTAGATCAGCTCTGACATATTCAACCATTTTTGCTTCTCTGAGTGGAGGAGCAAACAGTTCCTTCGCAGCCAGTAGCTAGCTGTAGGCAAGCGTCTCCCACTCTAGTTCTCAGTAACCACATTCAACTGAACTCCATGCATCCAGACTACGGGGCATAACGATGACTAGAAAATTCAAACTCATACAACCCACAAAGGGGGAAAGGATTCTGAGAGAAACTCTGACACAAGATTGCTGCAACTTCACACATACACACAACAAGCATGAAAACAAGGCCGATTTGGTAGCCCTCTAGTCAACACACAAGTTTGTTCCTCACCCTACTCCCAAATATACCATTTTCTCTTACCGTTTTGGATGACACTTAAGAGAGTGACAATGACCAGAAGGACAAAGCACCCCACCACTTCTTGGTCCATGTTGGCAGCAGGCTGGATAGGATGTTCTCTGCTCAGCTTCTTTTAGCTGCTCAGCGAGACAAACCACAGAAAGAGGAAGTGATCTTCTTCCTTATCTTGCACCACTGAACATTCCTGACACCTTCACTGCTAGGCTACATGAGAGCAATGCTATATTCTGACGTGCTTTCAGTCAGTTGAACGGATCGGCTGCACATACCTGTCATTTGGGGAGAGGCTGTGTTCATATCTGTCTTAAGTGTATTCATTGCTTAGAAGGACAGACGCATACATTCAGAGCTTGAGTTGGTGGAGGAAAGCACTGTCAAGTCACAGCCCACTTATGGCAACCCCGTGGGGCTTTCAAGGCAAGAGATGTTCAGAGGTGGTTTGCCATTGCCTGCCTCTGCATCACAACCCTGGACTTCCTTCGTGGTCTCCCTTCCAAATACTAAGTAGGGCTTGACCCTCTTTAGCTTCTGAGATTTGATGAAAGTGGGCTAGCCTGGGCCATCCAGGTGAGGGCTGGGCAAGGGTTAGGGGCCGGCAATCCAGGTGACTGCTTGGAATGTCAGGCTTGGGAGGCACTGGGTTTTTGGGTACCTGCCAAGGGCTGTCTATACACTCATCACATGAACACAGGAAGTTGCCTTATACTCAGGGGTCATTTCTTGCAGGAGCGCACAGGAGTGGAGCTCCGGCAGTAAAGAGCCCAGGGGGCGGGCACATGCAACAAGCCCCACCCCCTGCTCCCAGCAGCCCTCAGTCAGAGCAAGAAGCAGCCAGGTAAGTTGCAGAGCTCCCCCTGGCCCCCCAGTCCAAAACAGTCCAGTGGCACCTTTAAGAACAAGTTTTATTCAGGTACAAGCTCTCCCTCCTCTGTGGGGACAGATCTGCACATCCATCCCACCCCCAAAAGCTAGCAATCCAAAACAGTCCAGTGGACCCTAAGTGATGGGTGTCAGGGGGTGTGGCATATGCAAATAAGTCATGCTAATGAGCACCTCTTTTTCTACGAAATGACCCCTGCTATACTGTATCAGACCCTTGGTCCATCAAGACAGATTCAGGTGGGTAGCCATGTTGGTCTGAAGCAACAGAACAAAGTTTGAGTCCAGTGGCACCTTTAAGACCAACAAAGTTTTATTCTGGGTATAAGCTTTTGTGTGCACGCACACTTCTTCAGGCATCTAAAGACGTGTGCATGCACAAGAATAAAACTTTGTTGGTCTTAAAGGTGCCACTGGACTCAAATTTTATTTTCGGTCCATCAAGGTCAGTAGTGTCTAATCAGACCGTCAGTGGCTTTCCAGGGTCTCAGGCAGAGAGGTCTTTCACATGACCCACTGCCAGATGTTTTAACTGGAAATGTTGGTGACTGAACCTGGGACCTTCTGCATGCCACGCAGATGCTCTGCCATGGAGCCATGGTCCTTCAGCTGAAACAAATCATACGAATACCTGACAACACTGACCTGCCAGTGGCCAGTGTTATGTCAATGCTCTTAAAAAAAACAACAACAACCAGGAAAATGTACTTCTTTTTCCATACATCAGAGTGCACTCACAAGTGACTGTGATATCACTTGTACCATAAAAATATTCAGACATGATGAGTTTATTAAGCATTAAACCCACTCTAAAAGAACATTCATTTGTCATCTAGTTTTCTTTTTATTTCACACGGTAAACCATGCCTGCAGATTGTGGACCAAAACTGTGAAATGGGTTATACACATGACATTTTTAAAAAGGTGTTCAAAAGTTGAAACTATTGGAAGGGGAAGGACTTGCCTGGGGCACCGCTGGATCTTGGGCTGGTCCTGTGTACATGCAGCTGGGATGAATCTGAATTAGTGTTACAGAGTGCTCAGGGGTCAAATCTGTAGGAGTCACCTTGTGTCCTCAGAACAAGATGCTGCAGGAACTGATGGGAAAATAAAATGACAGAAAAACCAAATGACAGACAGTTCGGTAGTTTAGGGTACTTAAACCCTGTCTTGAGTGACTAAAGTGTTTGCAGTTTTCGGTTGGTAAATGTGGCTACCATCTCCGCATATCAGATGAAAGAAGTGAGTTGTACTCTGTGCATACTGTCGAGGGTCCTTGCCCAAGCCAAAATTACTCAGTTCGTAGCACCACATGCCTGTGACTAGTAAGCACAGGGAGCTTGCAGGTTCTACCAGGATATCACTTACCATCTGCAGATCTTTCTTTAGCTATAGATAGCTGATTATTGTGCTGTCATTCCAGTAATTCACAATGTGGGGAGGGGCTGTGGGTCAGTGGCTGAGCATCTGCTTTGCATGCAGGAAGTCACAATGTGAATCCCTGACATCTCCAGTTGAAAGAACTGAGTAGTAGGTGATGTGAAAGACCTCTCCCTGAAACCCTGGAGAGCCACTGCCAGTCTGAGTAGGCAATACTGACCTTGATGGACCAATGGTCTGATTCAGTATATGGCAGCTTCATGTGTTGAACTGTTCCCCCTCACCCCATGGACAGGACAATAGCATTACAAGTGACTGCTAATGTACAACAATATTCACCATCCAATGGTGTGTGGATCCAGTTCTGGCACTGGAAACAAAACACAACCAGGGGATTGTTAGCTTCCTAAAGGCCCAAATTTCATCCCAGGACTTTCGAAGGCTTCTGCGACCAGCCTGGGAGTTCTGCAAATGAATGCCCAAGCAAGTTTTTTGTTGGTTTCATTTAAAACGCAGATGTGCAGGGACCAATTTTGCCTTGTGATTGTGCTGCAGGTGGAGAAAGAATTTAAGCTCCCACTCAGTCATTTCCTCAACCTGAAATATGGTTCCATGGAAATGCTATTTGTTACCTTGGGATAAATATTCAGTTCCCTATGTCTGATGAAGGGAGCTTTGAGTCTTGAAAGCTTATTACCTCCCACCCACCCCAATCCTGCTCATTTCTAAGGTGCTACTGGACTCAAATCTAGGTCCCCATACATCCAGGGGTCATTTGGGGGGGGGGACGCGGGGGGACACCATCCTCCCCCCCCCGGGTGAGGTGCGGGAGGGCGGGGCCTGGAGCTCCCTGCTGGTGCCCGCTGGAGGTCGCCGCTGGCTGTGGGGAGGACACACTTCCGGTGATGTCAGGGTGTGTGCCATATGCTAATGAGTTATGCTAATGAGTCCCCCTAGCTCTTTTTCTACGAAATGACCCCTGCATACATCTACTGATCCAGGCCTTCCCCCAGTGGGTATCCCTTAGCAGAACAGCTTGCTGTTTCTTGCGGGGTTCAGCTTTTCAACAAACGATGCCAAGAGCACTCCTAACTGCACAACACTGACTGCGAATTTCACCTGGAACACTGTACTTATTTTTAACAAGCCAGGAGTTCTGCTCAAGCCTTCCTGTGACACATACTGTATTTATGCAAAAGGAAGGTGACCCTGAATGTAAGATTACCCCCAAACAAATCATACAGAAAAATTACTAGACATAATTGTAACTTGTATGTGAATGTGAGATCCCCTATTCTTTTTTGAATGACATATTTTAGATCAGATCATTTTAAGAGCATATGAACATTTCTCTGAGAAGGCCAGAGATCTGGGGTTAATAAGGTTGCCAACCTCCAGGTGCTGGTTGGAGATCTCCTGCTATTACCAGTTTGGTGTAGTGGTTAAGTCTGCAGACTCTAATCTGGGAGAACCGGGTTTGATTCCCCACTCCTCCACTTGCACCTGGCTGGATGACCTTGAGTAACTATGAAATACGACCAGTGAGTTTGTTAAATGGATTAATCTTGTATTTCGACGCTATTCACTTTGACAAAGTTGTACACGAAATGAGATGATATGCATGATCCGTTGGTGTTGATGGCGTTTGAATTGCATCCAGTAAACTGAATATTGGAAAAAGAAATTTCTAGTCTTTGAAGACTTTTGTGGCATAACATATCACAGTTGTTGGTTTCCTTTTCCACTTCCTTCCCGTGATCTCTCTGGTTTGTACTACCTGGAGGTTGGCAACCCTACCTGTGAAGGGAGGGGAACAATTAAAAATTGCGAGTAGGAATATTTGCAGGGGATAGTTGGAAGTCAGGAGAAGAGCTAAGCCCCTTCTTCCACCCCAATTCTCCTTGGCGAGGGCCCCCTCACTTGTATTTTCCTTACATGGAAACTACGGGGTTTGGTATGCTGTGTCTTCCTCATGCTGTGTCACTGGCCCCGCAGATAAAACCGGATTCCAGTGCATTGAAAGTAGAGTTGCCAACTCCGGGTTCAGGAATACCTGGAGATTTGAGGGGAAAGCCTGAGAGAATGGGGTTTAGGGAGAGGATGGATCTCGGTAGAGTATGATTCCATACAGTCTACCAAAGCAGCCATTTTCTCCAGGAGAAGTGGAATAAAAGATTTAAATGAATAAATAAGCAATTGATGTAGTCTGGAGGTCAGTTGTAATCCCAGGAGATCTCCAGCCCCCACCTGTACAAGATTCTAAGTGATGCTTTCACATGTGAAAATGATGTCAATTCACCACTGCTGAAGGCATTTAACAATAATCACTCTCAATAATCAGAGAACTGCAGAAGAGAAATTAGATTCCATTATTCTGAGGAGATTCCAGGTTACAAAGAAAGAACCCCAAGTATGAGTAATCTCAGACCAGTGATGAAGTAACCTGCAGATTGCCTAAAAAGAAGCTAATGAAATGAAGTCCCCTGCCAAAGTACGTGTTGTGGTGACTGCCATACCCCGAAATACCAGTCATGTTTCTTAGGAGAAAAACCCAAAGTTGCAACAGTTTTATCTTGCAATTTATCAGAGACCAAGAGATTAGGTTAGACATTCACGAATAAACCACAGAGGAACTACGGTCACATTCAGCATGCTATATTTGTGTTACACTTGGTCGCTGCAAAAGGGAAATTACAATGCAATCCCAAGCAGAGTTACATTCGTCTAAGCCTATTGGCTTTGATGGATTTAGAAGGCGGCAGCTGTGTTAAGCATTGCACAGCCAGTCACTTCCAGATCCATACACATAAGAGCCAACTAACATACGAAGCAATACCATACTGATCTCAGCTGCAGACGTGCAGTTGAGCCTTGTGTATATTGGTGACATGAGATGAAGTTCATGTCACACTTCATTCTGCAGGAACATGGTACAACTGTTTAGACTGGTGAAGTACCACAAAGACTTCTGATGCATTATGGCTCCAAAAGTGTGTGTGTCTCTGTGTGTGAGTGAGAGAGGCTGTGTATGTTTGAAGCTGTAAGTGCTGCCTTCCAAGTTCACTGACAGGGCACCTGAAGAGGAGAGACAGCTCTGAGGACTGGGGCAGGGTGTGGCTACAGAATGAGCACAGAGGTAGAAATAAGAGGCCAACACATCCTTTGATTTGGGGAAGCCATCAATCTCTGCCTGATCTCACTGCTAGATGGGGCTGGTGGAACACAATGTAAACTTGGTAGTGCAAGGAAACAACAGTGCCGTATTGGTAGGGTTATCAGCTCTGGGTTGGGACATTCCTGGAGATCTGGGGGGTTGGAGCCTGAGGAGGGGCAGGATTTGGGGAGGGGAAGGTATAATACCATAAAGTCCACCTTCCAAAGCATCCATTTTCTCCAGGTGAACTGATATAAGTTATAATCGCAGCAGATCTCCAGCTGGAGGATGGCAACTTTAACTGTTGATGCTATGTCTGTAGAGAGTTCTTCAGTATAATGGCAGAAATGACATGTGTTGTGGCAGCTCAGAGAGGCTGGAATGTGATTGTAAATCAACTTAGAATCATAGAATGTTAGAGTTGGAAGGGACCTTGCAGGTCATCTAGTCCAACCCCCTGCACTCTGCAGGAGGATAACTGAAAGATAGCCCTACATACCTACAACATACCCGAAAGATGGTCGCCCAGCCTCCGCTTGAAAACATCCAGCGAAGGAGCATCCACTACCTCCTGAGGCAGACTGTTCCACTGCTCAACCACTCTTACAGTTAGGAAGTTTCTCCTGATATTTAGCCGGTAACGACTCCCTTGTAATTTCCACCCATTAGATCTAGTCTTGCAATCCGTAGCAAGAGAGAATAGATCCACTCCATCTTCTACATGACAGCCCTTCAAATATTTGAAGACTGCAATCTAAGCTTTTTCTTTCCCAGGCTAAACATACCCAACTCTTTCAGCCTTTCCTCATAAGACTTGGATTCCAACCCTCTCACCATCGTGGTTGCCTTCTTCTGGACACGCTCGAGCTTGTCAACATCCTTCCTAAAATGTGGTGCCCAAAACTGGACATAGTACTCCAGGTGAGGCCTAACCATAGCAGAATAGAGCGGAACTACCACCTCCCTTGATCTGGACACAATGCTTCTGCTAATGCATCCTAAGATTGCATTAGCTTTCTTCACAGCCACATCGCACTGCAGGCTCATGTTTAGCTTGTGATCAACCAGAACACCTGGATCCCTTTCACATGAGCTGCT